>NW_015536464.1:251962-257908 GCF_001515605.1 Sinocyclocheilus anshuiensis | reverse complement strand
CATTATTGGAATCCTTGTCGTCCTCGTCATCCTGCCTGCCTCCACACACCTTGACCGTGACAGAATAACCGACCCTTTAAGTAAAGTATAGCGGCGTCTTTCCCCTCGTTTTTTTTCCCAAGTTTTTGTCAGTTTTTATTGTTTTTTTTTTATGGATTACCCCGCCTTCGAGATCCTCCTGCTGGAGCAGGGGGAACGCTCTCTTGAGGACCACACAGATGACTTTCTGTCCCTGGCCCACCTCACGCACTACCCGGACAACTGCCTCTGTACCTTCTATCGAGTTGGACTTAACGCCACCACACGAGCTCAGTTGTCCGGGGATGGTCCTCGAGAGAGCTTCGCCACCTTCGTTGAGTGGGTGCTGGCGTCCTGCAAGTCCCAGCTAACCGTGGGCATCGCTGATGACAACACCAGCCCCACTCAGGACCCTGAGCCCAGCCCACCATCTGCGGTCATCCGAAGATGGTCCTCGGGAGGAATTTGCCGCCTTCGTGGAGTGGACTCTGGCGAGAAACGGGTCGCCACTCACCATCGGCCCCGTGGATGATCTCGCCGGATCCACTTCGGACCCAGAGCCCAGCCCACCATCTCCCCGCGGTACGGAGCATCAGCCTGAGCTCACTGATGACGGAGAGCCATTTCCCGCCGCGATCCGTGAGCCAGAGCGAAGCCAAGCGACTGAGCGGAGGATCATCTCAGATGTTGAGCCCAACCCGTCGGACCAGGTGCGAGAGCCGGTGACAGTGCCCACCACGAGGGAGCAAGCCATGGACAGTGTGAGGGCGGAGAGGAGCTCCGGCCCCTGCATCATGGCCGAGGGTGAGCGGACTATGGAGGGAATTCAGGGCCAAAATGAGGAGGAGAGACTGTCGAGCCTAGGAATGGCTCTCGATCCCCTGTCGAGCCTCGGCTCCTCCTGCTCCGGTTCCCTCCTGTCGTCTCCCTGGCTCCTCCCTCCATCGTCACCTCCCTGGACTCTGTTAGCCGTCCTCCTCCTGGAAGGCCGTCCTCCGCCGGAACCTCCACCTGTCTGGTCTGCCTGCCAGCCCTTTGCCTTCCCCTGTCACCATCTCGCATCCTCTGCTTTGTCCTCCTCCTAGTCCCCCTCCGCACCTCCCTCTGTTTCTACGGTGCGAGGACGCACCTTCCGGGAGGGTGGGGTAATGTAACACCCCTGTGGACTGTTTGTTGTGGTTTCTTCCCCTTGTGTTGGTTTAGCCGTCTAATCATTAGTTAATTACCCTCATTGAGTTCACCTGTCTGCCCCTCGTTATCTGCCCTATAAGTTCCTGTCTCTTGTATTCTAGTGTTGTCGGTTATTGTGAATGTTACCCTGAGTGTGTGTGTCTCCTCTACCCGAATCTGCCTTGTTGTCGCTACATTAAATATTCTTATTTGAATCCTTGTCGTCCTCGTCATCCTGCCTGCCTCCACACACCTTGACCGTGACAGCCTAACTGTAACCTTATAATGTAAAAGTGCTCCCTATAGTTTTAAGCATAAGCTGAGGTAGATTTTTATCACTAAGAACATTTAAACTATAACTGAATGTATTTAAAGAAAGAGCAACCTTTTCAGTACTGCCTTATGTTAAACTGCTTTAAATTAGTTTTTTTCCACAACAATCTACACTCCATACACCATAATTGTCAAGCATTTGCATCTTTGCAGGGATGCAACATCTTGAAACATCTTTGCAAATTTATAAAAAATACACACCATCAAAAGAAAAGAGGAAACTGACAGAGATGTTTTCTGTAGATTCAGGAGGAGCTGAGAGAGACTGAAGACTCTGCAGGAATAACAATTAATAAACCAGAAAAATATCTGAAAGACATAGTATAAAGAATGAGAGACATATTTGGTAAAAGTTCACACAGTCTCTTGTTCAAACTTCCAAAACATGACTGCCTAGAAAATAAAAAAATAAATTAAAAACTTTTTATCAGCTAATTCTTCACTAATGCAGTGTTTAGCTGCCCACTTAAAACACATAATTAAATAATGATATGAATAAATATTTACTGTCTCACATTATTGAGAGGAGAAGTTTAACTCTTTGGTGCTCCCTATGTGGCAATGATCAGCATATATTTAATTGAAATGAATGTACTATATTTTAGCTTCATCATGTTTTTTATTGAATATTTTGTATTTTTAGGTTGGGCTAGATTTTAATAAATTATATTTAGGCAGTAATTAGCATAGACCTGAAAATGAAATTTCTTAAACTGTCATCAATCTCAAATGCTTTGGAGCACTTAAGTTTGGTCTCTTTTTAAAGAAGATACTTGGCTGATTATTGCTGAAGTGGAAAAAAAAGTAGAGGATTTTACTGTTAAATTTTTTTTACAAAAATACTACTTTCGGATTTTATGTGAAATACATATTTTCCAAAACATGCTTTACTCTAAAACCGTAAACCAAAGCCATACATCTAAACATAGTTATGTTTCAAATTTGAGGTTGATGTCTTAATAAATGAGCTTCAAATGCTGTTTGGGTGCAGTACCAAATGTTTCCTCAGATGAAATTAGTTTCCCATTTGTTTTTTTTTTTAGTAAGTGTATACTAAGTGTAAGGCTAAGTAATAGTAATTGTGCAGTAAGTGTATAGTAAGTGGCAAAACTTTTATATATGCGTTGTACCATTTCGATGAAGTAAAGAAACATTCTAAAAAATAATAAATAAATAAACTTTTTCTGGCAAAATGTATCAAAGAGCACCAGAGCTCACTAAATGTTTGCAGGACATTAATATCTGGATGACTAATAATTTTTTTAAGTTAAATACCAATAAAATTGAAGCCCTCTTTATGGGTTCTAGGTCTGTTTTATCTAAAACTCAATCCGTTACCTTGGTTATTGATAATTGCCCAGTCAAGTTTTCTACCCAGGAGAAAAGTCTTGGGGTTATACTGGATGGTTTGCGTTTGTTTGGTCCTCATATTAGTAATATTTCACGTTCTGCTTTTTTCCATCCTCGCAACACTGCCAGACTTCGTTCTTCACTTTCCCAACATAGAACTGAAGTGATTATCCATGCATTGGTTACATCTCGGATTGATTATTGTAATGATCTTTTATTTGGTATTCCTGAAAAACAACTTAAAGGGGTCATATGATTATTCACGAACAGCTTGTAACACTCCAAAGAGAAAGGAAAACTTGAAATCGCATCATATGACCCCTTTAATCGATTACAGCTAATCCAGATTTCAGCAGCTAGGATAGTTACCCGCTCACGTACTTTTGATCATATATCTCCAATTCTTTTTCCAGCTGCATTGGCTTCCTGATCATTATCGTGTACATTACAAAATCTTACTTCTTGCATACAAAGCTCTTCACAATTTGGGACCTAATTATCTTTCTGATCGTCTTCATTTGTATACTCCTTTGCGCTCTTTGAGATCATCTTCTGCAGACTTATTGTCTGTTCCAAACTTCAAGAGGAGTTCCTTTGGTGGTAGGGCTTTTAGTTGTGCAGCACCGAAGTTATGGAACTCTTGACCTTTGCACATTCGCCAGCTGGATTCAGTTTCCCATTTTAAAGCTCAGATCAAAATGTATTTGTTTAGAATAGCTTTTAATAATCTGCTTGTTTAGTGTGTTGTTATAGTGTTTGCTTCTTGTATGTTTTTTATTGATTTGTTTTACTTTGTACAGTGTCCTGAAAGGCGCCTATAAATAAAAGGTATTATTATTATTAGAGGGTTAAACATAATTAAGATTATGATTCTAATGATTTATTGGGCAAATAAAACAGTCATATAATGCATAATGGTCTCTATTATTACCGTTTCAACATGTTTCCTAACTGCTGCAGTGTACCTGAGTGAAACCAGTGTTATAGTAAAAACCACAACATCACTAGAAAACATTTCTGACATCATTCCCATTAGCAGAATGATGCTTATTCAATTAGTGTGGATCAAATAATAAATGTCAGTTTATTAAAGGCTCAGTGCATTTAGTCCCTGTAACAGCAGATCTTGCTAAAGTCTAGTGTTTTTTTTTCTTTTCCTAGATCTCTGTTACCTGGAGGAAATGTATGTGATCGTCTGTGTGTGAAAGCTGCTCCAGCTCAGAGTTTCTCTTCTTCAGATCTTCAATCTCCTGCTCCAGTCGCTCCATTTGTCCTTCAGCTCGACTCACTGCAGTCTTTTCCTGATCTCTGATCCGCTGTGTCACCTCAGAGCGGCTTCTCTCAATGGAGCGGATGAGCTCAGTAAAGATCCTCTCACTGTCCTCCACTGCTGTCTGTGCAGAGCGCTGTTAGACACACATCACAATCAGCTCTTACTGCTTCCTCACAGCGGCTTCAGTGGGACTGAAAGAGGAGAGTCAAACTGAGTCTCAAACTTCTCTTCTTCTCCAAACTCACCTTATGAGACTCCACAGCCTCTCTCAGCTGCTCAAGATCTTTCTGTCTCTGCTGGATTCTCTGCTGGATTTCACTCTGTGTCTCCTTCAAGTGTTTCTGGAGGAGAAATTAAAAACAAAAAAAACAGCAAACCCAAGACTTATTACATAAAACTATCACAAATTCATCATGTAAAAAGGCACCTGTTTGATTAAAAAAGTTCTTCTTTGCAGCGTTTCTCAAGAGTTATAAGAGAATTACATGAATTTAGGTTAGACATGAAGTCCTTTCACATGAAGGGGACATATATGATTATTACTGTCATATTCTGCAATAATAAATGAATGTGAAGCCGACATGGACATTTAAACTGACTGCAATTTGCAGCAAAAACAGCAACTCTGATGCATGTTCGATTAGAGCAGAGAACTTGAGCAATGTTACAAAAATGAGCAAAGTTCCTCTCATGCTCTAATGCAGGGGTTTTCAACCTTTTAGGACATGCGCCCCACCAAGTTTATCTAATTTCACTCGTGCCCCCCCAACATCCAACAACCCCCCCTCCATAGCTGTTAAAGCAGCGAAGAATTTTTCTTTTGCTCTTTTTGATTAACATTATTTACATAAGAAATGCACGGATCCGTTATACTGATGTACATTTGATATTTTCTTTACTGTTTACATTCACGGAAGAGCGAGCAACCGCCGGAGGGCTAGAGTGAGCAGAGGCCGGGGGATAAAGTGAGGAACGGCCGGCGGTCTGAGTGAGCAGAGGCGGCGGATTCGACGAAGGCGCATCCGGAGGGCTTGCGGCAACCACATGTGGCTTTCACAACGAATCACACAGCGCATTCACAACATGGCGGCAGCAACAAATACTACAACGAGAATAAAAGTTTAGATGCAATGTAATAGCCTGTTCTTTCTTTGCGTGAACATTTGGGCGGAGCTATTAAAGCAGCGAACAATTTTTTTTGCTCTTTTTGATTAACATTATTTACATAAGAAATGCACGGATCCGTTATACTGATGTACATTTGATATTTTCTTCGCTATTTACATTCACTTAAAACAACCGACTGTGCTTACAAGGATACTTGTCAAGACAGCCATTGGTATTCACCTGCTGTCTGAGAAGGCCATCTGTTTGTGCACTTCAGGTGTGTGAGCAGTGCGCATAGAAACACTCTATCACAGTGTGTGAGTACCGCATTGAGATGTCTTGGGCTTAAATGGCTTAAAATTACTTTAATGTTTAAACTGACAAGACTTAAAACACGTGAGAAGGAAAAACTTTCTCGAGGAAGCAGCACTGGCCTGATCGTTAAGATAGTTTTGGGGGGCTAAGGTGACAGATAGGGGGGGCTGAAACCCACCTAAAAGGTTTTAGAACCGCCCCTGGTATAGCGTGCGTAATTATACTGAAACATAAATATATAACCTGTTTACCTGATTCAATGTGATGGCTGAGCCTATTTCTGAGATAACATGCCAATCCGTGGTTGGATTTCCGACACGGCTAATCGTAAATCATCTTACACTGTCAATAAGCGTGACCAGGGTTGCCAGGTTTTCACA
>NW_015536464.1:246143-251812 GCF_001515605.1 Sinocyclocheilus anshuiensis | reverse complement strand
CTAGCCAAAAACTACCAAACGCGGCATAAGGTAAATCCGCGGACTTGGCAACACTGAGCGTGACTGATACTCGAGCCAACTCTGCTCTAACTGTCGACTAGCAGTGGGAGTCAGATTGCCCCTTAGTGGATGGCTAAAGATTTGTTAACTCATATTCATAAATTCTCAAGGGAACGTCTCTGAATTAACTAATGCTCCTGCCCCCCTTGACAGGTGCTGGCAGAGCAGGTTGAAAACCCCTGCTCTAATGCACAGAGGCGTCATGTAGTAACTCCCAATGGGAGAGTAGGTCACATGATGCACTCATGATACAGCTGGATACTGCAGTGAAGAGAAACACATTAAGTGACATACATCAATGTGTCGTTTCAGTTCATACCTCTTTCTCTGTCCTCTCTGCTGCAGTTGATACAGTCTCATGGTTTTTATGTTCATCCATTGCACACAGCATGCAAACACATTGCTGGTCAGTACGACAGAAAACCAATAGAGGCATATCATGTTGATGGCAGATCATCTGCTGCAGTCGTCCAGTGGCATCAGTCACTTTGTGTCTCTTTCCTGAGCGAAACTCTTCATGACGCTCAAAGTGAGTTTGACAGTAAGACTCCAGACACACCAGACAGGACTTGACAGCTTTGTGTTTTCTTCCAGTACAGATGTCACACTCCACGTCTCCAGGTCCAGCAGGAACAGCAGCTTTTAGTTTGGTCTTCTTCAGTTTCTCCACCACTTCAGCTAGCATGGTGTTTTTAGCTAAAGCAGGTCTTGGACTGAAGGTCTGTCTGCACTGAGGGCAGCTGTAGACTCTCTTCTGATCCTCTTGATCCCAGCAGTCTGTAATGCAGCTCATACAGTAACTGTGTCCACAATGTATAGTCACTGGATCCTTCAGGAGATCCAGACACACTGGACAGCTGAACTGCTCCACTGAAAAAACACTGGCTTCAGCCATTTCACTGTCTACAGCAATACAGACACACAAACAACAGCTCAACAGCAGATCAGACTCCCTCAACTGGGTTTCCTGGTTCTGTGTTTGAAAGACGTGTGCAAAAACAGGCGTGTCTGTAAGTCTGTAAACTCACACCCTAAAATGTCCACTAGATGCCAGTCTCATACAGAAAGTCAGAGCTGGCCAGAACACAAAGTTGCTGTGAGCAAGATACACATAAACCGAAAGAACAAGTCGACATGAAAAAGTCACCTTACTGAATGTGTTTTCTATAGTAACCTTTTGTTTCTTTCTAGCATCTTTAAACAAACGCTGCTAGAGTTGTTCTCAGAATTTACTTCACTTTTCTGGGACATTTTTGCACTGCCTTTTAAATGTTTTGGTCATTTTTAGTGGATATGTGAAATGAGTTATATCAAGTTCACACAGGCATCCTAGCAGAGCAAACACATGTCTTGTTCATTACAGTAACTAGGAACATGTTCTAATTAACAACAATATTTAATGTAAATTACATTTTTTATATAGCACATTATACATAGAGGATCAAAATAATAATCTATAAAAAAATCTATTTCAGCTGTAAAGCAGCTCTACAGTAGACAATAGTGTCATTATTCAGCTCAACTTAGTTTGTGTTGTTCCATCTCAGTTCAATTAAAGTGTCAATGTTGCAAAGCTATTGATTTTACATGCATCTGTAACCATGATTTTTTATGGTTTCATGCATTTCTATCTTCTGATTTAAAAAGCAGTGATTGTGTAAAATGCACTTATAGCCAAAGGCTGATTGTTTGAAAGCAAAAAGAAATAATATAAATATATAAATATAAATAAATACATAAATAAAATATCTGAATTAAAGGAATGTTCCAGGTTCAGTAAAATGTAGGTTCCGTGGAGTACAATATCAGTGGTGTAAAGTGATGACACTTCATTACTATATTTACTGTATGTATTATTCGATACACACATATATGTATAGGCTATATATGATTCTCAGTTGCGTCATAACTTATGACGACATCACCTATGGTCATATGCTTTGCGTGGTGACCTGAAATAATGAGACTGCAGATACAAATGGCTGAAAAAAATGAAACACAAATGTGTCATTTTTGCTTATTAGTATGGTTCAATTGGAATGGATCATTGAAGGTCAGTAGCAAAGACACTGAGTAACATGGAAAACAAAGTAACTGGAGTTACTTATTTGAAAAAGTAACTCAGATATTTCATTCTAAATTAAAAAGTAATGCGTTACTTTACTAGTTACTTAAAAAAGTAATCTGATTACGTAACTCGCATTACTTGTAATGCGTTACCCCTAACACTGGTGTCTGGTGCAAAACATCACGGTTATGTATGTATCTTTGGTTCCCAGAGTAGGGAACGAGATGCTGTGTCAGTAACTGGAGACACTCTCTGGGTGTGACAATTTTCTGAAGCCAGGGCCGTCCTTTGGGTGGTGCAACTGGTGTGGTTGTACCAGGCCCCGCGCTTTGAAGGGGCCCCCATGATGAACAGACTGAGGGGGAAACCCAAACCCACCACCCTTTCCCTACATGGCTCCGGGCCCCGTGTCAGCTAAGGATGGCCCTGTCTGAAGCCCATGTATAAGTATGCCAAATTATTGGCTGATGGTGCTTGCACCGTCCACCTCAAAAGGACACACTCGTGCCATCACCCCTCAGATTTCCAATTAAGGAAATAAAGCAGGACTGAGCTATGAAGTGTCTTGTTCCCTACTATCAGGATTATGTTTAGTTTGCTTTTTTATTTTTGGTTTTTGCTTGCCTGCCTCCCTATCTGATTTCCTTGATTGTCGCCTTGGTTACTGATTTTGAGTTACACACCTTTTCCGGACAACCTTAAGTCCTGAAACGAGAGAACGCGCATACATGGGTACTCCTCCACAACATCACTATCTACGAGAGTGAGGAGGAACACAGAGTGCCAGCTGCAGCCCCCACCCCAGCGACGAACCAGCCTGAACACACTGCAGATGCGGAGCCGCAGCTTGCCACAATATCAGTGCCAGTCATGAGATCCTCAAATCTGGCTCGCAAGATCCACTTTCCTGCAGGGTTTAGTTCTAACCTTAATCAAACACACCTGAACATGTCTTCAGGATCATTAGAAAATCACAGTTGGGTGAGTTTGATCAAAGTTGGAGCTAAAGTTGGAGCTAAAGTTGGAGCTAAACTCTGCAGGAAAGTGGATCTCACGAGCCATATTTGAGGTGTAACAGACATTTTCTTACATAATGTTTCTCCTCTATGCCCCGCCTTTCTGAAATGCATCGATTTTTACAAAGCTCATCGGTCTGAAAAGCGAGGTGTGCTCTGATTGGCCAGCTATCCAGTGCTTTGTGATTGGCCGAATACCTCAAGCGTGTGACAGAAATGTTATGCCCCTTACCATACTGTGATGACCATAGAGTGAGCGGAGGCAGTCTTTGCAACTTTACAGATCTTCTTTATGCACCAAGAGCTTGTAACACTCCAAAGAGAAAGGAAAAATTGAAATCGCATCATATGGCCCCTTTAATAACATACATTTAAATGACCAATTGCACTTCGAAAATTAACAATAACTAATGTTGATATCACTAAAATATTGCATTCACCTTAAAGCTATGTGGATATTATTTGTCTTTCTGAAAGGAGTTTGCAAGCAGAGGAGCCCAGAATTTGAAAACAATGTGTAAAGTTTACTGTTAAGCATTTTCCTCCCATAGAAAAGAGTTATAAAGAAAAAAAAATCTTAACGTGGCTTAATGCATTAAGGAAGTAATATTAAAAGGACAACTCAGTATACTGATGATGCAAACTATATGCAGGCAAGCAGCCCAGGATATGAACGTAAAGTCAAGTGCATGCATGTTAAGTGTTTTCCTCTGATAGAAAACCATTACAAAGAAAAAACTTAACGTGGCTTAATGGTTGAAGACATAAGGCCAAATTCGGTAAATTTAATGGGTCTGGCTTCCAGTCTCATCTGCTTCCAGCAATTTTTAGCTGTACAAAAAAGCTTGTTTTGCTGCTTGATATTGCCCCTGCAAACATGCCCTTGTGGGGCCCATGCTGGCTTTTTGCGGGCACAGTGGGCTAGGGCCAGCCCACACCAAACCTAAACAGGGCCAGTGCGGGCTTTCCCAGGTGAGGCCCACAGCTTTGGGCTCACCGCAGACTCTCTGTGAGCAGGCCACACTAGCGGACTGTCCACATTAATCATATGATGGGCCAGCCCGTTCGGGCCCAGAGCAACTTTTGTATCCTTTGGGCCCATGCAGGTTTTGTGAAGGCAGCCTTGTAATGCAACTAGAAGAATACAAAGAACATTGACTGGCCATTCTTTAGCCACTCAATTGAAGTGGAATGGCTCAAACCAAAAAAGACCCTTTCAGAATCTGTTGTTTCATTTAGGCCAGGGATCCTCAAATCTGGCTCACGAGATCCACTTTCCTGCAGAGTTTAGTTCTAACCTTAATCAAACACACCTGAGCATGCTAATCAATGTCCTCAGGATCATTAAAAAATCACAGTTGGGTGAGTTTGATCAAAGTTGGAGCTAAACTTTGCAGGAAAGTGGATCTCACGAGCCATATTTGAGGTGTGACAGCCTTTTAATAAGAATTTTGTAGGCAGTTTTTTACCACTAGGGGTGCTAGGGTGTTTTAGGTTTCCTTAAGTAAAGCCATGTGGTAGAGGGAGTTAGTAATAACAAGCAGCAGTAGCCAGCATAGCTCACCTGCTGAGCACATTGTGCTGTGTCCTGGTTGGGAAATGTGTAATTTCAAGCCCAGTCTAAAGTAAGGAGTTGTTATTTTTTTTCCAAAGTGTACATTGCGGATGTTTTTTTGCAGAGATGTTACATGTATGTATGGCCTATGTTTGGATTGATGCTAAGAGTTTAAGACTGTGTATTTGTGTGCATTTTAGAAGGACTCTTGGTGAGGTTACCACATCATGGTCCAGTTTGAATATGGATTTAAAGTTCTTTTCGACGTGAGACCATAGTCTGGACTATTTTTGACTGTTCCTGGTTAGGAAGAGTCTGGTGTTTGAGAGCTGTGTTGTATTTTCATTACAAGAGGTTGGATTATTCATTTGCTATCAGTCAACTTTAGCTACAGTATGGACAGTATTTGGACATTGATGTTCTATAGCAGTGTTTCCCAACCCTGGTCCTGGAGGACCCCCAACACTGCGCAATTTGTATGTCTCCTTTCTCTAACACACCAATTTTAGGTCTTGGAGTCTCTACTAATGAGCTGATGACCTGAATCAGGTGTGTTTGATTAAGGAGACATGCAAAATGTGCAGTGCCTCCAGGACCAGGGTTGGGAACCACTGTACTACAGATAAGACTTTCGCACACATCAACTTTTACATGATGAACTAGCGGACTTTCCTGGTGTGAATACAACCTTGGGGTGCCTCCAGGACCAGGGTTGGGAACCACTGAAACAGATGTATTGTTATAGATCAGGGGTGCATCCTGTTCCTGGAGATCCTACCTTCCTTCAGTTCCAACCCCGATTAAACAAACCTGTCTGTAATTATCAAGTGCTCCTTCAGATCCGAATTAGTTGGTTCCGGTGTGTTTGATCAGGAACAGGGTTGGGCACCCCTGTTGTAGATTAAAGCTGTGTCCCAATTAGGGCTGCACGATTAATCGCATGCGATATTTAACGGCATCTTGTCAGAAA
>NW_015536464.1:238741-245901 GCF_001515605.1 Sinocyclocheilus anshuiensis | reverse complement strand
TGCGCGTTAAATATCGCATGCGATTAATCGTGCAGCCCTAGTCCCAATTCATAGGCTACAGCCTACGAAGGATGGGTCCTCCGAAGGATGCTCTGAGTCTAGCCGTCGCAGGATTTCCTGATTGCGCCAGCAGGTGTTCCCGATTGTGCTCTGTCGCATAGCAGTCCATGCGAGAAGAGAGCTGCCATTCTGAGATTTTATTTGTTAATGAAATTGAAAATAACTATGGAGCCTGAATTGTTAGTTTTAGAATTTTAATGACCGAATTACACTTTAAATGTAAGTATTGGGTTTCGACTTGGTTTTGAACAAAAAATACAAAATATAAAGTTGTTAAATGTTGACATATCTTACCAAAATGCATTTTTATGTAGTTTATTCTATTATTCATTATTATGTACATAAATGGACCATGGTGAACATATTTAAACAGGTTTTCAACCCTGTTTAGTTTTATGCAGTTGAATATAAAAAGTCCACTTACAAACGTTACTGCCGCTCGTCAACGTCAGCTGTCACAGTTGCTAGGCAACAAGAACAGTCTAGACTGGTCCGAGTCCTTCAGAAGCAGCTGTAGTTAGCAACTATTTGTTAATATTCTAGCAATAAACTTTGTTCGTTTCATTTGCAAAATAACAAAGTGGTGGAGTGTGACGAAATGCAGTCCTTAAGTATTCGCATACAAATGAGAAGTAGCCTACTGAGTTTTTTTCTTTTCCTCACAGGAGAGCACTACAAAAACATGGTCTTTTACAATATGATGCACTGTTGTACATTAAGCTGCCCAACATTATGCAAGGTATTTTATATAAGGTATTTTAAAGGTGCAGTATGTAATATTGACAGCTAGCGGTTGAAATGGGTACTGTAGTCCAAATTCAAAATATTGGAGAGAGCCGTTTCTCCCGCTCCCTCCTACTCAGACTCGACGCTCACGCGGGTTTACCAGATTGAGGACACGCGACGAGCCTTGCATTGTAATTTGATGAGTTGGTTTACTGTGTTTTAATGTTCCTCTGATTTGTGCCAGGGTCTGCTTCAGGATCTGACAGAGTCCCCCATCTCTCTTGGGCACCACAAAATGGCAGCTGTAAACCCCGATCTCCAGCTCACTCAGACAGTATCATTCTATCGCTGCTTTTGTGAGCACACTGTGAACCTCTCAAAACAGGCAATATGAGTGATAGAACCACGCCACAGAAATGGGATAGTCCGCATCTGAACTGGGGAGAACACCTGTGCTCTATCATGTCCAGCAGCCAGTGTACGATGCCTAGGAAGCTCTCCACGCTCTCCAAAGGTCTCTAGGACTGACATAGCGGGCTGTATATCTTCGGTCTCTATCACTAGCAGCACTGTACATAGACCGGTGCCCTGCCCCGGCAAAGCTAAACGCACTGACGGGGAAATGGCTCATGAGGGACAACACTGGGAGGCCGTAACAGGCATAGACAGTGACTCTGCGTTGCTCTGAGGCAGAGCGAGCAATGCCGTATCAATAGGATGAGGAGAAAACAGTTCTTTTGTGAGGGTGTTTGTGTTTTTATTGGACAAACAGAAACATGAACCTTGTATCTTTTGCCTGCAGGTATGAGGGGAACATGAGGGGAATGCAGGATGTGTGCGAATGAAACACATACATGAGCATCTGTTGACTCATCTCCTGTACGCTCTTTTGTGGCTCAGAGAATCCACGGCGTCACCAAAGAAACCAGAGGGAGTGATCGGCACATTAAGGAGCACCTTACAGTAGGAGACCTTCAAGTCTTTCAAGTCCAGGTCGCCGCTGTCCAGTGACTGTAGGGGCTTGGCTTGAAAAACCTGTGACATTCCCATCATGCACAGTGCAGGTGCCGCTTTCGCTTCTAGTTTCAGAAGTTTTAAATCTTGTCAACCAGGTGGGTGGCTTAGAAGGGAGTTTTTGCTGAGGTCTGCACCAAGAGTGGCCGAGGAAGGGCTCAGATGCGCATCAATGGTCTCCTCAATGGGGGGGTATGTGCACGTAACTGTGGGCTTCCCCCCTGACCATGTGGGAAATTATGGACTTGAGTGCAAAAATGGGATGCGCACCGACTGGTGTGCAAACCACAACTTTACCACCTTCTCATTGACATAAGGAAAGAATGGACCTCTTCCTCTGGAGCATCTCTTCTTCATTGCAGGACAGAGATCAGCATGGGTGAATTCCACTGGGTAGATGAAACACCCTTGACCACTCATGCATGATCTGAGGAGAGAGCTAAGGGCTAACTGCTAAGCGCTAATCTGTTGCCTCACTCTCCATTTGTTCTATCTAGGCATCAGGCCCACAAGCTTCCAGCTCGCACAGCCGCAGCAACAGCAGAACCAGCGCAGTGGGGGTTAACCAAACGGCCTTCTTTTTTTCAGAGAGAAGATGAAACTAGAGCGGAGTACCTTTAATTTAAAATTGTCAATGTGACAGACATTTAAGAGCTGTCCGGGCATGTTTAATTCTCAAACATTTCACGCACCTATCATGCAACATCTTCTCTGAGGAGGAACACGATGAAATGGCAATACATTCTTTGGTCTCGCATATAAATCACTTCCTAAAGACTGAGGGGTGATACCACACGAGGCAACAGTGACAAAGCATCTCAGTGGCCGCCACAAGCACCATCAGCCAATGAACTGGTGTTATTCTATACTGGCTTCAGACAATAATCACACCTGGAGGGTGTTCTCATAGTGTCAGCTATTGGCACAGCATTGAGTAAACCTTTGAAAGGGAACTTTTGTTTTGAAATTAAAATATTCCTTTGTTCCCCTCCATCTAGCTGTATTACAAATCATCACATACCACTTAAACATAAAGTGCTCTCTATTTGTTGCATGTCATGTTCTCATTCCTGTGCTGTTTTTTCATCTAGTCTTACTGAGAATTGTTGATGGAAGGCTGAGAGCACAGGCTTGTCACCCAAGGAAAAAATATTACCCGCAATTATGATTAGGTCTGACATTATTATGTGTGTAGTGTAAGTTGGTTATATGATCTTGAAAGAAATGATGTGAGACACAGCCAGCTAATCGTGCCATTCCACTGTTCTGAGTGATCAGTCCAAATGGGCCAGAAACTATAGGACTGGGAACAAGTGCCTCTGGGCATTAACATCAGAAGTACTGTTGCTCTCAAAGTACACTTTGGTTGTTTTATATAATGATTTTCATCTTAAAACACTCGAAGTGTGTAGTGTTTGTGCCATTAAAAGGGTCATATGATGCGATTTCAGTTTTTCCTTTCTCTTTGGTGTGTTACAAGCTGTTCGTGAATAGCCTGGTAGAGTAGACTACAATACCGTCTGTTCTGACTCACAGACTGTAAGTATGTTTTCATATTTAAAGAATTTGCCACTGACGATTCAAACGCGACTTTTGAGCAGTGTAGTGTAGCGCTTGTTGTTTGTCGTTCCTCCGTTCACAAATGCAGACATGGTTTTATGTTTACGCAGCGCGATGCAACGCAGCGCGTAAAAAGACAGTATAAGTCATTATAATCCGTATTTATGTCCCCACTGGATACAACAAATGCCTCGTTTGTAACGGGTTTTATTGGTTTTGTCTCGTCGCTCCGGCCGGACAGAGCATCACAATATGGTAAGGGGCATAACATTTCCGTCACACGCTTGAGGTATTCAGCCAATCACAATGCACTGGATAGCTGGCCAATCAGAGCACACCTTGCTTTTCAGAATGGCGAGCTTTGTAAAAATCGACGTGTTTCAGAAAGGCGGGGCATAGAGGAGAAACTATAATGTACAGTATGTGGAAAATAATGTGTTTTTTTAACCTTAAACCACAAACACATTTCATTACACCAAATACACAAAATAATGCTCTTTTTTTAGCGACGTCATATGACCCCCTTTAATGGTCACACATTATTTGGTAACACTTTATTTTAAGGTGTCCACATGTTACGTGTACTTACTATTATAATAACAGTAAATTATGCATAATTGCATGCAAGTAACCCTAAAACAAATTACACTGTAACAAGGACACCTTAAAATAAATTGTAACCCATTATTTCAAGGTGAATTTGTTACAGTGTAATTACACAAATAAGTACTGAGTAGTATTAATTCACTACATGTACAGTACTTACTGTAAGGTTAGGGTTTGGTTTAGGGTTAGTTGTTTGTAATTATGCATAATTTACAGTCACTATATTACTATAGCAAGTGCATGTAATGTGCCACTATGTCACATTAAAGTAAAACTTTAACTTGGGTTGATCAAATGAACAAATCAATGTTTTTAAAACAGCACAATTTTTTGACTTAAAATCAACTTTGCATTAAAACACAAGAAATGATTTTGGTCCCACTTTATATTAAGTGGCCTTAACTACTATATACGTATTTTTTGATGTAAGTACAGTGTACTTATTGTGTTCATATTGTATTGCAAAACACTTCTGCTGCTATTGAGGCTGCTATTGCTATTACGGGTAAGGTTAGGGACAGTTTTGGTGGTATGGTAGGTTTAAGGGTGGGTCAAGGTGTAAGGGATTGGTCAACAGTGTAATTATAAGTGTAATTACAGAAATTAATTACAGATTAATTTTTTAAACATAAGTACAATGTAAAAACATGTATGTACACAATAAGTGCATTGTACCAAATGATAAATTAAAATGTAAGTACATAGTAGTTAAGGCCACTTAATATAAAGTGGGGCCATTATTTTAATATCAACTATTTAGCCACCGCCTGGGCTACAGAAAACATCCACATTGTTTAACATTTTCTTTGTTCTTGAATCACCTTTCCAAAAGTGTTTTTTTTTTCTTCTTCTGTGGTTATTTTAGCATAGTGCTGATTGTGTTATGTGTGGTGCAATTTGTACTCCGGTAATGCATCATCGATGAAGTGCCTGTTCTGTTTTGAATGTGTTGTTTTGTGCAAGGCTGACATTCATAGACCACTGTAACAGCACTGGCTAACATTAGCTCAACATGAAGCAACATGCAGCCAAAATCTGACCAGACACAGTTTGATTAATTACAGCATTGTGATCATTACGCTAAACATTCATCATACATGACAACACCGTCCTCTAGTCGTAAAATGTCAATGTTGTGCTAGGGTAAAGTTAATGAAATTCAGATTAGTTTACCTCACATCAGTATAAATGTAAGTGTTAATTTAAGACTATCCTGCATAAAATAATATTGTCTAATGAAAAATGAGCATAGCAAATTTTTGTGCAACTTGTTTATAAAAGCATTCTCATTTAAATTGAGACACCGACTTATATGTGACAGTTTACAGAAAAATGGTTAACGATGGCTTTAGACAGAAATTCATTCTGCTCAGTCTGTTACTGTATGTAAAATACAGCATTATGGCAAAATAGTTGATTTCCTTTTTATTGTTTAATATTAAACATGAGTTACAATATGCATAATTAGGATTTACATAACATAATAAATCAGTCATTATTCAAACAAACCATATCCACAACCACCAACCATTTTTTAAATGTCACAATAAAAGTAGTCTTTGAATACTGAGGCCACACTGTTGCTGCTAGCAGAAGTCAGATTCAATGCCTAATGTTAAAGGAATAGCTAAAATTGCAAATTCACCCAGCCCCATGTACTTCCAAACCATACTTGGAATACAAAAGGAGGCATATAGCACAATGTTCACACTTCTCTTCTCCATACAATGACAGGGAATGAGGATGGATGCTGCTGAGGTCCAAAAATAAAAAAACATAAAAAACAATTAAAGCATACCATAAAAACGGTGTTTTAGCCTTGTGTTTACAGTCATATTCACTCAAATATGGCACATCAAGACATTTCCAGCCAGGTTTGATGTCAGTGATGCCAAACCGCTTTGGTTCTCACATGTCTTGGGCTGTTCGTGATGTCCCATGAATGAATATGCACTTGACTGAATGAGACTGGACTGATGCAAAGGGGTTTTCAGCTTCCAAAAAAAATATTCACAAATCAGATACAGATTTGTAATCACAAAAATGATGACGACATGTTCATTTTTGGGTGGACTGTTCAGGTAAATACTTGCATTGAAACTGCAAGAAAATTGAGAGTAAATCAATAATTTATCAATAGACCGAGTGAGAGAAAAAGAAGGTGGCTTGTCTTTGCTAATTAGCTGCCTTTACAATTTCTGCATAAATTGAAAGACAGTAATCGGTAACGTTGATAACGTCAACAACATGTGGAAACCTTCTAAACGCAAAACCCAATCACATAAGCCACTGCTCTTTCTCCTTACTGAAATGTTCTGCCCACTTCCTGGTGAGCTCCAGATAGTGGTCTGGCTGATGGGGTTTGTAGTCCAAATACAGACGGGCCACAGTCTTCTTGGGCACGGCCCTCTCAATCTGAGTTCCTTCATGCCACTCATTAAACGATGTTACTGTGATGATATCAGGCCTTATGGACATCGCTGCCTGCAACGAGGTCTCGTAATATCGTCCATTCACTCGGTTGCGTGTGTTGTGGTCGTTCCACGGCCGGACGGCAGTGTCCATATAACCAGGTCCAGCGCTAGGCACAAACAGCAAGTTGTTCTTGTCGCAGAAAGCTTTGATTGCTTTCCAGTTCTGGTGAGAAGATCCAAAGGAGAAGCCATTAGAAGCAAAGTAGGTGTACATGCCGTCGAACCCGCCAGCCAGGATTTCCTGCTTGTGACGCTCCTCCACAATGAGAGCGATGAAGATGCCATCGTAAGGAGTTCCTCGGAGACTGTGAGAGCCCCTGACGGTCAGCAGCTCAGCCCAGGCCTCCGGTGGGGTAAGGTAGGAGTCGTACACATAAAAGAGCGGAAGGATCTTCCCAGTGCTAGACTTGAACCTGTAGAAAGCCCCGTGTTTCCCGTATCTGTGAAAAGATTTGAGGAGCAATGGGTTTATTTGTAATATAATATTATAGTACATTTAATATATATTTAAATTATTTATTTTTAGATATCTAAACATACAGTTATTGGTTATGATTTCCTACACGTTTTACATAAAACCACATTAAATTCATGAATTACACTACAGTAAGACTCAGTTTGTTAAATTTACTTAAAGGGTTAGTTCACACAAAAATGAAAATTAGGCTGCGTTTTACTCACCCTCAAGGCATCCTAGGTGTATATGACTTTCTTCTTTCA
>NW_015536464.1:229652-238242 GCF_001515605.1 Sinocyclocheilus anshuiensis | reverse complement strand
TCAGTCCAAAAGAACTTAAATAAAAATCGCCCATCCATAAAAAAAAGTGTCTCACACGGGGTTGAACAAAGGCCTTCTGTAGCGAATTGATGCGTTTTTGTAAGAACAATATCCATATTCAAAACGTAATAATCACTTGAATCTAGCTTGCGCTCACTGTTGTAAACAGAAGCAGTTCCGGGGGAATGACGTATGAGGTCGGCTTTGCGCATGCGCCGCTCAGAAGTGACGAACGCAGAAACGCAGCGGAGAGATCCAAACAGAACAACGGCCAAGAATTAGAAGTACAAAATGAGGATTTGTAAAGAAGAATGTCGGAGGATTTCGATATAAGCCAAGAGGAGACTGGTTTTCCTTTGCTAAAGTAAGGAAACTTTGCTTCCTTTGATCCTGTTAACAAACGTTGGTTTTCACGAGACTCACTGGCGCATGCGCCTCATATACCTCATCAGCCCGGAACTGCTTCCGTTTACAACTGTGAGCGCAAGCTAGATTAAAGTGATTATTACGTTTTGAATATGGATATTTTTCTTACAAAAACGCATCGATTCGCTACAGGAGGCCTTTGTTCACCCCCCGGAGCCGTGTGAGACACTTTTTTTTTTTTATGGATGGGTGATTTTTATTTAAGTTCTTTTGGACTGAAGCAATGCAACACCCGCTGAGTGGCATTAAACAGCTTGAAAGATCAAAGACCATTTTTAATATAACTCTGACTTGATTCGTCTGAAAGAAGAAAGTCATATACACCTAGGATGCCTCGAGGGTGAGTAAAACACAGCCTAATTTTCATTTTTGGGTGAACTAACCCTTTAATAGATTAGATATTATGAACTAACAATAACATTTTTACAGCATTTATGAATCAAAGCATAATGTATTGTTAATTCAAGGATATATATTCATTTTTAATTGTTGTGTGTTCATAATAAATTAATGTTAGTTTTGAAATGCTGAAAATGTATAATTAACATTAACCCACTGTACACAAAAAAATATTGTTCATTGTTAGTTCATGATACCTAATGCATTATATTAATGGAATAAACCTTATTGAAAAGAGTTATGTAAAGTATAATATATAAAAATATGTTAATACATTACAATAAGATTCCATTTGTTAACGTTAATTACTTCAGTTAACATGAACTAACAATGAAAAATACTTCTAATGCATTTACTGAAAGGACAGTTTACCCCAAAATGGCAATTTTCTCAAACCTCATGTTGTTCCAAACTGGTATAGATTTATTTCTGCTGTGGAACACAAAGTAAGATATTTTGGTAACCAAACAGTTCTGGTTACCATTGACTTCCAATGTGTGGACAAACAAAACATCATACATTAGTTAAACATTTATTAATAAATTATTCAAATCAAAAGTTGTATCTATCAATGGTAAACGTGAACTAATAATGAACAGCTGTATTTTTATTTATTATAATATTAACACAGATGAATAAATACTGTGACAAATGTATTGCCTACTGTTAATTAAATGGGTCATGACATGAGAAATCAAATTTGCCTTGATCTTTTGGCATATAAGCGGTCTTTGTACCATTAAAACTGTGCACAAACATTTGCATAAACACTGCCTCCAGAGCGTCTTTGTACAGATATCAGATGTATCCCAGCGTCAGGAACAAGCGGATAGTTTCTTTTTAATGACATCCCGGATCGTGTCAGGAGACTGATGTTGTCAAAACACTCACATGCAATAGCGAGGGGGCGTTGATACTGTTTCCTATGCAGTGACGTTAGCCAATCATAACAGTGGCCGATTACTGAGAAGTCTTAAAGGACCCGCCCCTTAAAAACAGGCAGAGGGTCAGAATGAGGGTTGAAAATAATCCTTTTTCCACATATTTATTTGTGCACAAAAAACTTTATTAACATTTTAAGTAAACCTCAAGGAACATATTAAAATCCATGTCATGACCCCTTTAAAGCTAACTATAACCAAAATACAACATTGTACAGTGTTATAAAAGTGTTTTGTGCTTTCTGGAATGTTACGTGTCCTTGTTCTGAAGGCGAGCCTCTCACAGCAATACAGATGACTGTATTACCTGATAAAGTGTAAACCTACACTTTACTTAGCTCGGTTTTACATAATGTCTTTCATTCCAAGGCATTCCTGTTGCTAGAGAACAATTCAAGGACAAATGACTTTAATATATTTGCAAAAAATGACTCAGCATGTTGCAGCCAGTAGACTGTTACAGTGTTATAAATTTACGCACTGCAGCCATTGTTCTCTTCAACCTGAGTGAGTTAGCCGCAATACCATCAGGTCATGTTATACGTTCTGTTTCCTGAATGATTAATGGAAGAAAAGACCTCTCTTTTTAAAACACCACTCTCTTTTCTGTTCACCAGGCTGGATTGAATTTCACCCCAACTCCTGAGTTCAAAGCAACCCAGCTCATCATGATGGACAAGGGCTAGACTTTCAGGTTAGCAGACAGGATCGCTCTGATCTTTAGTTTTGGAATGTATGAAGGTACTGAGGAGGTGCAACCTACTTGTCAATGATGTATTTGATGTTGTCATGCACACTGAGGTCCGTCCGGCCTTTGTAGGGCTGCAGGTGAAACGCAACCTGTAAAAAACCAAAGGTAATGAAGTAAGGAATAAAACCATTTCTAGCAGCTTCTAAATCATGTATCATTCAAATATACAACATATACTGTATGTCTGTAATAAACTGATACATACATTGATACTGATACCGTAGTGTGCATACAAAAGCAACAAAAATGTATTTGGACACTTAAAAATGTGCTAATGTCATTGTAGTAAATGCAAGATATCAAAACAAGTGTTGTCTTTGTACTGGTGTGTCAATGATTTTTAGTAGATGTAGGATGTTGCTTCTCTCAAGTTCATGCAGGAGTCCTAGCAGATAAATCACAGGTGTACTTCATTAAATGAACAATGAACTTGTTCCTCTAACATTTCACAAACTTTATTTTAAGGTCAATTAACGAACTATTAACTATGACTTTTGCCTTAAAAAAACATATTTTACTGCTTATTAATCGTTAGTAAGGTAGTTGTTAAAGGGTTAGTTCACCTAAAAATAAAAATTATGTCATTCATTACTCACCATCCTTTCGTTCCCAACCCGCGAGATCTTCAAAACACAAATTAAGATATTTTTGATGAAATCAGAAAGCTTTCTGACCCTCCATAGACAGCAATGTAACAACGCATGGTGGTAATCTCATTAATGTCGCCTACGGTGGAGAAGAACTGTTGAATAAAGTCGTTGTCTTTGTGCACAAAAAAGTATTCTTGTAGCTTTGTAAAATTATGGTTGAACCATTGATGTCACATGGACTATTTGAACAATGTTCTTACTATGTTTCTGGGCTTGGCAGCGTTTCAGTTACATTTCTGTCTATGGAGGGTCAGAAACTCTTGGATTTCATCAAAAATATCTTATTTTGTGTTTCGAAGATGAACAAATGTCTTTCGAGTTTGGAACGACACGAGGGTGAGTAATTACTGACAGAATTTTCATTTTTGAGTGAACTATCCCTTTAATTTTAGGTATGAGGTAGAATTGATGGATCTAAAATATGGTCATGCAGAATAAGACATTAATATATGCTTTAGAAGTACTAATAAACAGCCAATATGCTAGTAATAAGCAAAGAGTTAATAGTGAGAATTGGTCCCTAAACTAAAGTGCTACCCTATTTCTTTCTACAGCAGTTCTTAAGTTCACAATGCACTGGAGGTGAAGATAATCTGTGAATAACAACTTCATTACCCATGTTTCAGACATACTGAACATATTGCTGTATCCTGCTGCAACACCTTTGTAAGGTGGCTGACAGATGACTTTCTCAAAGTCCCAGAAACATAGTAACTTAAGACACAGACGTGTCATGCTGAATACTCCGAGGAGACAGACCCTCTCCACTTCAGTGACAGCGACATGCACAAGGTTGATTGAACTGCAAAACCCTCAGGGCCTCGAAAGAGAAAAGCCAAGCACAAACACCCACCACTTTTCCACACCGCCAATCCGGAAGGTCTTCATAAACTGTTACCATGGTAACCTGCATTTAGCGACACATCTCTGTCATGGACAGTTTGACATCAGACATTTTGGACATGAACATCTACACTACACTAGTGTTTTGAGAAGGAGGTTGCTGATAATACAAATTACAGGTACTCGACACCTGGAAAGAGGACTGACTGCCAATGTAGTCAATAACTGGTTACAACTACACTGATTGCTATAATCATGACTTTTAATGGTGGAGTCGTTGCAGAAAGAGAGGATGGAAAGAAAAAACCTCTACTCATGTTCATTGTTACTCACCTCACAAAGGTGACAAACTCATTAGATGCATAAAAAAATGATGGTGCCATTACTGTATTTACCATAATTTGTTCACTCACTTTGTTCACTGTATAGTGAATACCACACTATAAATCTTTACCTTTTCTTTCTTTAGTTTCAAAGAACTAAAGGGATTTGAATTGGAGATGGCAAAAAAATCTGGTTTGTGATGCCTGCCTCAACTAAGTCTCTTTCTCTGCCTTTCTTCTCATTATTTATGCTATATGACAGGGGAACATGTTCTGCTGAATTGTGAATTTGCTTTTGACACATTTTTGCAAATCAGGTGTCAAATTCTTGCTGAAATCTCTTATGCACTGCCATCTAACAGCTAAGCATGAAAGGTCTCTTTAAGAAATGTGTTAAACATGAAATGCAAATGAGTTTATAATTTCTACTTCAGGATAAAATGTAGTGCTTTGATGTTGGAAAGATTTAAACATACTCTGAAAATCTCAGAAAGACTAAAGTACTAATAAATCCTTTTTCATTTCAATGAATGTGTCTGTACAGAATGAGGTATGGCCTTGAGCGCAGTTACAAAGATACAGTGGATGTTGTATAAGCACTGGCATGATGTCAATCCACTCAAGTCAGGCTATATGCCTTGCTGTGCCCTTACATCTAAATGTGTGACACCAAGATAAAGCTGAAATGCCAAAGAAACAACTGTAAACCAATGCTACATGGTTGGTTAAGAAAGTAGACTGCACAGACAGTCTTTCTCTAAAAAGGCAAATCAAAGCACATAAAATGGAAAATAAATCAACAAACTAGCTGACAGCTAGCTTGCCGGTATCAAATTTTCATGTTGTGATTAATTGCTAATGCTTTTATCACAGTATACGGTATTATCAAGATATTGAAATTTAGTTGCAAAAAGTGTTGTCATAATACAGAATAACAGGTTTAATAACTTTTTTCTTATAACAAAAATAACATTTAAATACAATAAAGTAATACACAAAAAATGTATAAAGTACAAAAATGTACAGAGAGCTAAGTGTGCTTTCATCCAGAGTGTCTCTCACGCATTCCGTCATGTGCTTCTCAACCGTGCTTGTTTACATCAGAGTGAACACGCGTCTTTGACGCAGCATACGGCGGTGTTGTGCATTGTGACTAGTTTATGGGAAAAGTATTCTTAAAATGCATTCAAAATTCGGAATAATTTGTAATAAATAATTATTCTCTGTATTTTGAAGTACCCACTATAACAATATCGTGCATATTCATTACCGTGATATATCACATTACCGAATACCGGCACATGTCTAGGTCAGAGTGAAAACTCAATTATGACACTCATGTACAGGTTCTTCAAGGTTTCTGTAAGGCAAGGTGTCTAAATCATAACTATTGACCACTGGGGTACATCAGGGTTCAGTGTTGGGCCCCTTAATTTTCTCAACATACACAACACATTAGACTCCATCATTCATGTACACCATCAGACAACTTACTGCTAGCATGAATGTGCAGCCACAAGTGGAGAGCAAATTAATTGGACATGGTTTGCCAGAACACATAAACTGTGTTAATCAGCAAGACACTTGTCTTTTAGGACACAATATAAAAAAAAAGTCAAATTAAAAAGGAACTCACCAAAAGGATGTACAATGGCACCCTGGATTGTAGATAAGCTCAGTGTTGTTGTGAGAATTGTCATTATCATTGTCAAACATAAAGCCCGGACTCTAACACTATCAATTCTGATGGGAAACGAAGCACATGCAGTGAAGAGATATGCTTCATTCCATCCCACTGCCCAAGCCGCCACTGGGAGCATTCATGAATGAGTACAGATGACTGGTATTGCTTTCTGTTTCCAAACTAATTCAAACATTTTGTTCAAAGATTGTGCAATCGCCTTGCAGTACAGCCCCTTGTGCATTTCAAGACTTAAATCTACATCTGCGCCCAGAATACTATGCTTTGTTTACCCAAAACAGAGCTGTTGGTCAAGTCAAGGCATTTGGGAAACAGCATGACATTTTGCACGTTACTTTACTGATAAAGGGCATACTGATGAAGCGGTTTAAAAACTAAAAAATCCACTGTTGCGGCTAAACTTCAACCATTCCATGACACATGGGAAGAAAACCTAACTCATACTATGACAACATGACAGTAATCACAGGCATGGTGTTACAGACTTGCTTCTCCAGACACCAGGGGATTCTAGGCTTATAAAATACGATGGACAAAGAGGCCCAGTAACAGCTCTGAGACTGAGCTCCTCTCATCAGGCAGAAATGGTGAACACAGCTATAGGCAGTAAACACAGAGACTTATGCAACCACTAGTGAGCTCAAGAAATTACAGTCAGTTGCTCATCCACAAAAGCACAAACAATTCAGCTGTTGCAGCAAAACTGAAAACCATTTTAGTGCCTACCTACTATTTTCAGTAGCTCATATCTTGAGTTTTTAAATAGATTGTTCAAGGAATGATCATATGTAAAATCATATTTACTTTCTTTATAAGGAAACTGATAATATACTAAATAAGATAACATTTATACGCAATATGGGTGTTGTAATGTGAAAACTGCAATACAGAACAGAGATCTTAATACAAGGTCTTATATCATAGGCTATATATTTCTTATTTTAACATGGAAGTCACATTTGCCATTCAAGGTTAATACCTAGAATAACGTGCACTGATTTTAAGGTATCAGGTAAGAGTCACTAAATTGTCATGAAATGACATATCCACATAAAGCTCAGATATATATTCACTCACAGAAAAAGAAAAAAGTGAAAAAATGGGTATAATTATAGGTACAACGGCTGGTCACTGGGGCATCTTAAAGGAACATCTTTGTTTCTAAAGGTTCATAATACACTTAAGGGTACTATTTGAAGGCAGGGGGATTGTGAGGGAACAGCGGGGGGTTTGATGAACAGTATTTAACATTAAAATAAACAAATGAGGCTGCAGTTAATCAATAAAACAATATATCTTAAAAACACTGTTATCTAAAGACTCAGCTATATAGTTTAAAAAGTAGCTTTATAGTTGCACTTCATGTTTCAGAGTGAAGTGCAGCACTGTGTTCATTTACACACAGGCAGCTTGTAATACGGTGTTTTTAGAGCAGCTTGGTGTACTGCAAATGCTACTCTGACAAACTCACCTTTGCAAGTGCATGTTCGCTTCATTTACATTCACACATAATTGGCAACGTTTTATGGACTGACATTTACAGCATTTTACCAAAATTCCACCAAAATAAAAGCTTGGAGATCTGACATGTTAAAAGCATGAGGGTGTAAACACTGGGAAATGTGGAACTTAAGACAAAAATGTGTATTGTCCCTTGCTGGTTTGTTCTTGTAAAGAGTGAAGAGTGTAAACACACTGTGTTAATATTTTGTTAAATAAGAGATAATTTGGTAATAAAAACTATATTTTTATTTAATAAAAAATAAGAGTTTGTCCATGTCCCTTAAATGGTTGTCCACCCTGTTGTATTGGGGAATCTGTCTCTTTAAGAAAAGGCCATCCCCTTTAGTGACATCAGCACAACAGACTTTTTTTGTATCTTCAGTGGCAGGAATTTCAACAGCTGAGGTGAATAAGTTGGTGACTTTTCAATTGACAAATTTTCTTTGTATGAGTTTGCTTACTTGCTTTGCCAAAGCTTAACATGTCCACCCTGTCGGCATAAACTATGCCAGAAGTGATTAGAATACAGTATTTTCAAAATATGTACGTTTAAATATACCAAATTCTCTTCAACAACCAGACTAACTATAACTATTTAGCTAGTCACAGTTTGTTGTATGCTAATATGCTAACTGAAGCTCAAAATGTCCACCCTGTCAGCCACATTGTATATCAATGTGATAGAGGATGTAATTATATAATTTATTATTATTATATTATTTTTTTAATAACCCTTTGTACTTCAGTCGCGTTCCAACGGTGACACAGAGACGGGCACGCTGATGTTTGGTTCACTGTATTTTATTTTGATAAAGTACCAACTGCGCTGTCAAGTCAGCAATGCTGGAACTGATGTGTTTTGTGTGTGTGTGTGTGTGCGCGCGCCGGCGCGATCACTTCAACTGTTTCCTTATACCAGTAGAATCAACTTTAAAAACACTTATTGTCTTATTAATAATGCATCCCTGTATAAAGGTCTGCTTTTATTTGTGTACACTCACAATGAAAACAAAACATTGTGCTTTTGTAAAATAAAGAAAACAAATAGGATG
>NW_015536464.1:212931-229515 GCF_001515605.1 Sinocyclocheilus anshuiensis | reverse complement strand
ATATATATATAATCACAGCATGCCGATATACAGCCATATCTCACGTCTACGAGTGTGATATTGCGTTTAACAGTCCAACGACACGAGTGTGTAAATAAATTAGGAACAAGAAAGGAGTGTCTTGCATATAATATACAAAATATAAATATTATAACATATAAATATTATATATAGAACTAGTAACGAAGGAACGTTGAGTTGCTTCATTAAAAGCTTATTACATTACTGTTTTAAAGCAGTGTATTATGTGGAGTAGAGTATTATGAGAGAGAGATTGACTAAGCGATAATAATTACCTGCATCTAATCCAGCATTCATTCTTCAGATCAATCTCATATTCTCAATAAAACATTAGTTTAATTGTCCGATAGGCTCGTACTATCCTTTCATCTGTTTAGGGTGATTTGATGACAGCGCTGCTCAGTGCATTTGTTGGTTATGTCTTACAAGCTGTTGTTAAAAGTAAAAATAACTTCTGTTTCCGTTCTTCCAATATAAAGTCTTTACTGCTGACTCGTCATTATAGTGGATATGGGCGTCCGCCATGACACTCACTGTGAGAAATACAGCAACTTCGGCAAGCGGAGTGATACAAACGGTGAAACGGCTGTTGGAGTTCTGTTGGACTCTAATATATCAACACTCTTATTAGCCAATCAGATTTGAGTACCATATATATATATATATATAAAAGAAATACATCAGAATAAAACTCCATAAACCAAGTGTTTGTGTAAGCAGATAAGTTTGATTGATCTCTCACCAGTTACCTTGATACTGTGTCTATGGGCAGCGTCCATTACAGCTGGCACTAGATCCTCTGTGGGTTTGCCATGTTCATCTGCCACACCAGGCGGGTACCAGGACAGGACCACCACACCTGGCATCAAAAGTGGAAATACATTGCTCTACAAGCAACATTTTGTCTCTTTTAAGGTTTTTAATGATGAACGACCATCTACATTGTACTATAATAGCCAAAGAAACATAAATATAATAAATGAGAAGCACAATTCATCAAATTGTGTCTTGGCCGTAAAACCTGCAGCCGCAGCTTCGATTTGCACCATGTGGGATTCAATGACATCTGGATCTCTGGAGCTGTAGGATCCCAGTTCAGGGTAATAACTGGACGCAATGTCATCTGGAGGATTGTGTCGTCCTTTAGAGTGACTGGAAGCTATTTTGGGGTCCCAGTGTGGCACCAGTACATGGTCCCAGTGTATATAACTACCATCCATCTGTGGCGAGCCATACCATAAATAATAGAAGATGTGAATGTCATAGAAAATGCTGTGGTCGGGACCAGAGTTGGAGAACACTATCTTAGTGTCACTGCCCACACCACCATTCTGACCCGCTGATTCAGCTACATGATTGGGTCTCTGGTCCATTCGCTCTCCAACCAAAGGCATCAGCTCCATTCCTGGAGCAAGATCCGAGAAGCCATCAGTGGGTTTGAGGGTTCGTAGGCCCATCATAGTACCAAAAATAAACAAAGTGAATAACAGAAGAGCCACACACGCTTTCCTGCGTAACCTGTTCATAGTCGCTGTCCGTGGTGCTGGAAACGGTAGGTTGTGAAATGCTTGTCTTCCATTTCCAATTCCAGTTCGCCCTCTATCAGATTTGCATTTGGCACTCTGGATTTGTTGCTTGGTCCTTGTCAGGAAGCCATTATCTGCGTTACATTAACAAACTGTAAAAATGTGGAAAAAGGTGCTTTGATACATTTCTGAACATGCAACGAAGATACTAAACTGACAAACCAGCCTGCATTATTTATCACGGAATATGCATAACCTGACAGAGCATGCTATATTTCTAACTCAACATTGCATAGATTTGTTTTTGTTAAGTCGCACACGCCCGTTTGAATTCGACGAAAAAGCGTCCATGCAATCATGCATTTATCACATGCACCAGTACATCCGTCTCCATCGCTTCATTTGCGCTGCTCCCCACTTGCAAACTGAACGCCGTCTTCTCTCTCGTGCTCTCCCACGCGTGGATCTTTATTCTAATCCTTTCGCGCAGAATAAAACACTTTCACATCAGATGCACTGGCTTTGTGAAAGCATCGGCTGGTTTCTGTGCCTCTCTGTCGCCTGTGTGCTGGTGATAAATCATCTCTTGTTACTGGAAGGTGGAGTCTCGTGGGTTTGTCACCATGCACGCATGCTCAAACAAGGACACTGGCTGTGTTCGCAATGCCGTGATGCTGGCTGCATACTGAGCAGTATATACTGAAAACGGCATACTATTTACTTATTTAAAAAAACAAGAGTACAATGTAAAATAATGCTTGTTATGCAACGATATGCATTTCAATCAGTAGTATGTTATACATTTGTTACCTCTTAATGTTTGTATACTTGATTCTTGCTATCATCTCTAATAAATATGGTTATTTTGCCTTTTTAATAAAACAATTAAATACAAAGTGAAAACGTTGGATACTTCACACACAAAAAAATGCACCTGGTATTACTGCCAGAACATTAATTAAAATGCCCAAAAAAAAGAGAAAAAAAAAGCTTATTGCTCAAAATACTACTGCTTGCTGTATTTTAGTATATACTAAATACTATCCACTGTATTCCTAACCCTAACAGTATCTGAAACTGTAACAAACATTGCTTTCACATGATGACTGCACATCTTTACACTGGTGATAAACAGATTAGAACCATTCCTTTTATCATGTGAAATTAAAAACACTTTAGCCTGATCAGTGGGTGTTTTATACTCATTAGAATTATAGATAGGGTGACCTGTCCTCTTTTTCTAAGTCATGTCCTCTTTTTCAGAACTTAAAAAGGCCTCCAGTCAGGATTTATAAATTGCTAAATTGTCTGGGTTTTGACTTTCCTATTGACATGCTTTTTGCTATGGGGTGGTTCTATATACCACCCTATCCCGTCACCCAAGGCCAGTGTCCTAATTTTTGAAAAGCACAATAGAGTCACAATAGAGTCTTTTGATTTCCACGATGGTTTGGTAGATGAAGGGTCTTCGAATACCTTAGATAATATATAAAATTAGATTACAATAATCCAAGCGACATTTAATGTGAGAACAGAAAACTTTAACTGTCATTAAAAAAATAAAAAATAAAATAAAAAAACTAGATGGCGCAAAATTGTGTTCATAATGAGGATTCTTAGAATCTTACTGTAAAACATCATAATGTGAGAATCGGTGAGAAATCAGGACTACCTAAAACTGCAGTCCATAACTTTTTTGTGTTCAAAATTTACAAAATGTATATAAATTCACCATGAATCCATTTTCCAAAACCGTGTTATAGGGAGCACTGCCGATCTATAAAGTTTAACTTTTTTGTTTTAACGCCTGTAACTCACTTTTTGTGCTATTTAACTCAAACTTTGATATGTAGCCTATTTTCTTTATTTTTCTTTTTCTTTCTTTCTTTCTTTCTTTCTTTCTTTCTTTTTATTTATTTAATTTAATGTAATTTTGTTTGCATTTAAACACAAATACAGTGAAAGTCAATGAGGTCCATCAGCTGTTTGGTTACGCACATTCTCCAAAATATCTTACTTGTTCAGCAGCAGAAAGAAAATCATACGGGCCTGGAACAACTTGAGAGTGAGTACATTATGACAATTTAAATTTTAGCATGAACTATCCCATTAAATGTTTTGACAAGCATAAATGGATTTTGAGGCAAAAATATTTGTTGTTGTGATATTTACAATTAATTAATACTGACCAGCTCAGCCCTGCTTAGCTTCAGTGGGCAACCAGGCTTGGGCTACAGGGTGATATGGCTGCCGGTGAAAGCCACTGAATTAATTAGACTGCATGGGTGAAACTCCTGTTGAGGCAATAAACTCAAAATATAACACATTCTGATTTGTACTTGGATTGGCAGCCGTTTTCATTTTACTCAGGGAGATGGAGCACTGAGCACAATAAACCAATCTGATTTCCTCTGTCCTCCCCCTCAGAGTGCTGGAGATGGTACAGTCTGCTTCCGAACACTGTGTGAACTGTTCAAGAGACTAATGCCACACACACACACACACACACACACACTGAAGATGCCCTGATACACACCTGTTCTGCCCGAGACTAACATGATGAACGCAGAAATGGAAACCATCCTGCTGTAGGGCTGCTCATTATTGGTAAGTGAAGCTTTTATCTAGAATACTAAAGCCTTAATATTGGCCAGTATTATAGATAAGCATTTAACCTGAGAAGAAGAAGAAAGAAACACACACACACACACACGCACACACACACGCACGCACACACGCACACACACACACACACATTAGTTATCTCTCTCTCTCTCGCTCTCTTTTAAATATTATATTTTAATATGCATTTTTTTGTTAATTTGACTATGAAAAGTCATGCATGTTAAGATGTTACAGCAATTATATATTATAGCATATTACAAATAAAATATATTACAATATTACAGCAGTTGTAATTCCAGTTGACATTTGCTTATTAGTGCCGTTTTGAAATATAGATACTTCAACATGTTGCTGTGTTTGAGAGTAAATGTCAGTGGAAATCATCTTAAAAATATATATATTTTTTAAATGTTGTACATTAATATTGTAGAAGCCACTGAGTCTGAATATATAATATGGAAATCTTTACTTATTGTTCTGAGGTCAGTCTTAAGTCTGAGTTCTCTCAGAGGTTAGTCTGCGCAAATGACAGCATCAGTAACATTAAATATGATCAGTAATAAAAGTTAATTATCTTGAAAATTATACATCAATTCAGATCGCTAATGAGTAGCAATAATAGTGTATATTTGGCCTAAACATAGCATAAGCTTCTTTCCCTCATAACATCAGCTATGATCCATGTGCTTTGTTTTGCTAAAGAAATGTAATACCCAAGTGCAAAATGGCAGGAGGCTTTAGAAATATGATATATTTTATATATGATTTTTTTTTTTGTGTGTGCTTTTTTATGAGAAGAGTCATTTGATTAGAAATGGAGTAAAGAAGTAAATATAAACACTGCATAGTATTATAAGTATGAAAAAAGTGCTAATAAAATATAAAACTATTAAAACTATACCATTATAAAGTGCTGAAAAGTTCAAGAATAAATTAAAAAGGGGGTTTGGGATGTGCTGTAACATTTTGTTTAGCTTTTTGCACAGTTTATCACAAACATGAATACAATATTCCCATATTTATCTGCATCTTATTGCAGTAATGTGCTACTTATCCTATAACAGGTTGTTGGACACACATAGTGATTTCAGTCCTAGAGCTCATTTCTAATTGTGTTGACTGATGGTCTTATAACACTCCCTCCTTAATGAGAGTCATGCTGCAGAATTTAAATAACAAATTTAAAGCCAGTTTAGAAATATCTCTGCCAGTGTCCAGCAGATTCAGAGAGGACATCATCCTCAAGAAGCAGTCCGACAAGCCTCCTCAGAGCTGCTGTTCTCGTTCTGGAGCGATCTCTTTAACCGAATGAGTCACCGCAGAGCAGAACAAGGATCTTATCATGCTTGTCTCTTTACCCCCCGCCTGGTGTTCAAGGACATGCAGCTATTATGCTGTGCAGCGGAGAAGAGCAAGGGATGCAGAAATGCGCTGTTGGTACTTTTGATTCCCAGCAACATGTGGTTGTTGTGTAAGATGTCTCAGTGTGGTATTCTGGGTAATTCAGCGCAGTCAGCCCACGCTTTTCCTGGCTTTGTGAGATGCCTAGAGTCGCACTGTGTTTGCTGCCTCTTTGTGTTGACCTTGACAAGACGTTTAATCATCTTCCAGCTTCTTTCCTTCTCCTTCAATCTGAAGCCTCACGCTGTCTTAAAGACCACAGCTGGCTGAATGCATTGTTTTTATTGGCTTTTTGTTGACAGTGTGCAACAAACATATTAGGCATCTTGTTATAATTTCTGAATAATCTGTGTGTAGTGTTTGCCTGTGAAAAAGTTGTTGCATGGTTATCAGGCCATTACTATGAATGTGCTAAGGTGTTCTTTTTGGTTGCTATAAGGTTGTTTACTGGCTCAAGTCTAAGGCTCTGTTATATGACCTGCATGGATCCCTTCATCAGTGAAAATCTTTTTCCCACATTTTATCATCTTCCAGATAAATATTTTCAGATTGCTTAGAAAAGTATACGGAGCCCTGCACATGACATGCAGGGGAAAAAATAAATAAATAATTTGTTCCTCCAATTTAAGGGAAGAGCGTAGCCACAATTCACCTAAAACAAGGGAACACATTAATCAGAGGTATCCAAAATGTAAAAATAGGAAATGAATACGTTGTGGGAATTAGTTCTTAATGTCATGTTCAAGGCTCCATAGGAAAGTAATAGTATAAGTCGCTCAGTTTGTGGCATGATTCATGTTCATAGCACATGGTGCCAGCCTGAATAATACGAGGGAGTTTGGAAAAACTCAAATCTAGTAATAACAAGCACTAAACGTGTTTTGTGTTGTTCAATCACGAGTCTTCTAGCATTTCTTAACTGTGATGATGTAAACTTGATCACAAATACTGGCTGCACACATACACAGTATTATACACTTGCACATTTACACATTTATAATTGAATACACACATTACACACAACCTGTTTAGGGGTTTAAGGTTTCTCAGTGGCACAGGAAGAAACACTCTCTCGCTCTCTTTCCTTTAATTATACTGTCAAGGTAGAAGGATGTTTCTAAGACAGAAAGCCTTTTTTTTTTTAATTCACCAAAACACCAGCCATAGATCAATGGGTTCCTTTTAGTATATTACACAAGGTAAGATTTACTAAGTTACAGACAGGGTTAGTGACAGTAGTGCTCTGCTGCCATGGCTGATGCCAGTATTGATATCTGGCCAATAATCAATACAGTGCAGATGATAAAATATAATTTAAGAGGACGTAAGCTGTACAAAATTGCTGACTTTACATAGTTATTTACTCAAAATTCACTTTGGAAATTCAGTATTTATTCAAAATTCACTTTGTAAGCCAATGGCAGTAATCAAAAATGACAAATTAATCAGTCTGATTAATATATTACCAGCCCTTTTTGCATTTGAGCATACTTTTAATAAAACCGATGGGAATAATATAGTTTAAATTGTGCAAACTGAAAGCAGTGTTTACAGACACTTAAGCGCATGTTAATTAAATGAGATTGCATTTTAGTTCGTATTAAATGCAAGTTAAATATTAGTTATTTAACTTAAGTTAGTTAAATATATGTATATTAAATAGCCTAAGTAAATTACTATATACTTATGTTACATATATGCATATTAAATGCAAATGAACTTTAGAGTGCTTTTTGAGTCCCACTTAAGTAGGACTTTATAAAATACATCTTTATATGTAATTTTATAATTACTTCTATTGTCTCTGAAATAGGATTAAAGGGAATTGTTGAATGTACTGACAAGCATTTATGGTAAGCTAAAATATACTTTAATGTCATTTCTACTGAAATTGTTTGTATTGTATTTAAATATATTTGCAATTATGAATTTGTAATGATCAAGTTGCAATTTTGTACATTTAAAATATATTAACTTTAAATGCAACACTGAACGACGCTACAGTTAAAATATTAATCAAGTACTTTACATTTGCTTAAGTATTAACACATCAAAATAAGTGCACTTTAACATGACAAAAGATTACAATTTTTAAAGATTAAATCATTAAAAATTATTTAAAATGTACTTTAAAATAAAATGTTTAATTTGACATTATTACACAGAGCACTTTTTAAAAGTGAACTTAAGTGTGTTAAGAAACATAATTATGAAAATAATGTCTCTTTATCTGCAAATACAGTTTTTTAAATATACTTTCAAGATTTGAAGTACACCACAAGTGCACATTCAATACAGTTAAGCATGCTTCTTTTTCACAATGGCTGTTTTTTTTTGTTTTTTTTACAAAACTTAAAAAAACGGACCACATGTGAGGTATCTTTCACTTTTTTAAAGCTGATAAATAAATAAATATTTTTATTTTAGGGTAAAATATGACATGGACATGTTCTTAAAGGTCCCCTGAAATGCTTAGAAACACGCAGCGTCACTCTATATGTTGATGTCATTTCAACTGAAACAGGAAGACAGGGCGGGATATATCAAGCAGCCCCGCCCCTTTTTAAAACAGCCAATAGCGTTCGTTTATATCACAGCTTGGGCTAGAGCCGTTCAGAGCCGTTGAGCTCCGTAAAGCCGCATTTGACAGGGTATGCCAGCCACAATCTCATCCATATTGCTATAAAATATAGCATTCTGTGTAGAATTCAAATAGCTCCCATACATTTTGTGGTCTGCGCCGACTCGCGCGTGTGATCCGCTCCGTGCTATCATGTCTCTGGACCGGAGCAGAGTGTGTGCGGTGCGGTGGTTAGCGTGACACAGCGTGAAACCAGACTTCTTTTTTTCCTCAATGGAAAGCATATTTACACTGTTTGAATCGTTCCCTGTCCCCTATATAGTGAATATAATATAGTGAAAATACTAATTCTGTGGACAAGTGACTGATTTCAGCCGCGGCTTCAGCGTCTATTTTATAGTTTAGGGGGCGGGCGCTTCGGATTCTAGAGAGCATTTGATTGAACAGAAAGTTTGATGAGAAGCTGAAGCATGATGTGACGTTGAGCCGTTTTGGCGGAAGTGACGAACTGCAAGCTTTGAATGCTTATATCTTCTAAATGCGAATTTTGTCACTGTTTCAGAGCACACTGCCTTATAGATAACCTTAAGACTAACATATTGATACTAACACCCAAAAAACTTTAATTTTGATTTCATGGGGACTTTAAACAGCTTTAGCGAGACTGCAGCTGAAATGTTGATGTTGGTTTGCTAACACTAGCATGCAGTGCATTTCCCATCATGCTGCAGAACGCCTCTGGCATGACTGTATGCCTTATGTGTGTTTGGGTTGTGTGCGGTGCAGTTTTTCCCTATCCATCAATCCATCCAATCTTTGTATTTAAACCTTTTCGCTCATAAAAAAAGATGCTCAGAGACAAACTGATTTATGACACAGGGCAAACACAAGCTTGATAACCCTTGTTGTACAGATTTGTGGGGCCGTGCCAGTGCTTTGAGTCAGATGGCTGCTGCACATATGCTAAATGACCAAACTACAGATTAAGGTTAGAAACTCTGAAAGGACATAGTGTGTGTTGTTTGGACGGGCCATTTCAAGACATTTCTGCTGTTTTCGGTGTTTCTTTTGGCTTGTACCAGTAAAGCGACCACCCAGTGCACACATTAGAGAGAGTGTAGTTTATTATGGCTTGTATGGTCTATTATTTGTTTATACTACCCAAGAAATGAACACCCTAAATATTGGCCTCAACAAGAATTACCAGAAAGAACAAATCCTTGAACACTTGGACGAAAGGCTTTATTTCCTCAGAGATACTCTTATCGAACAACAGATGCAAGTTTACAAGATAAAAGAGTATTAGAGGCATGGATATTTGATGTGAGTATCTTTTCTTGTGATTTACCAAGGATTACATTCTCTGTATTCAGACTTCAAAATGGAAATCCTTTAGGGTCTGTGATGATTGTGTTAACATGTGTGAGTGAGTGTGTGTGTGTGTGTGTGTGTGTGTGTGTGTGTGTGTGTGTGTGTGTTCTGTTTGGAGAACTAGCAGCATAAAATGCTTGAAATATTGAAGTACAAAGGCTGCGCACATTTGAGATGTGCTGGTATTTAGTGTCTCATTCATGATGTTCACTGTGCAGAGCAGAAGTCTTCAGCCCTGTTTACACCTGGTATTAAGATCGGATCAGAAGCAGACGAGGGAGACATATTCCCATTCACACCCTCTGTACACTTTTGACCACTTCTGTCCTGATTTCCTTTGAGGGGAGGGTCTATGAGCCAGTGTATGTGGGCTTTTTCTGATCTTTCTTCCCTTGTTTCCATTTCGGTTTTGTTCATTCACTCTTACTTTCACCTTCCATTTAACCTGTGTATGCTGTGTTTGTTTAGACTAGTTATGTGTTTGTGTTTTAGTTTAATAAAAGCTGGTGTGCAGTGCAATCATGTGAGTCAAGCTCTTATGTGTTTTATTAATGCATTCATAACAGGGCTCAAGGCTCTGTTAGCCGAGGTTCACCTCTGCCTTCCGAAACTGTTTTGAGCTAAAACTTTTGCCAACAACATTAAACTTTTACAGCAATGCAAAATAATCATTTGCATGTAATTGCCAATTACAATTAATATCCCAGCATGTATGTCATTACACCAGTGGATGGCAACAAGTGACTGTCTTTATGAGCTCTTCCTTTAAGAATAGTACAGAAAATAAGAAATGTAGAATTAAAAAAGATATTTTTTTATTGCACCATATAAAGAATAGGACAGATTCTGTAAGTTAAAAGGGGCACACATGTCTTTAGGGAGTGTCAGTCTCAGAGACAGTGGATGTCTGAAAAGCAGTAGCTGGATCAGATCCATTGGCAGTTCAGAGGCAGCGGCCATCTGATATTCAAAGTCAGACTCAGAGACAGTGGAAGCTTCAGAGGTCGTGTAAGTCTCTGAGGTAGTGGCACCCTCATTATACTCAAGGGCAGTCTCCGAGGTAGTGTCAGTCTCAGATGCACTGTCCGTCTCAGGGACGATGACGGTCTCAGGTGCACTGTCCGTCTCAGGGACAGTGTCAGTCTCAGATGCACTGTCCGTCTCAAGGACAGTGTCAGTCTCAGGTGCACTGTGAAACTGTTTTGAGCTAAAACTTTTGCCAACAACATTAAACTTTTACAGCAATGCAAAATAATCATTTGTATGTAATTGCCAATTACGATTAATATTCCAGCATATATGTCATTACACCAGTGGATGGCAACAAGTGACTGTCTTTATGAGTGAATCATTGAATCATTCAGTCAACCAATTCATTCAAAACACTGATTCATTCAGGAACTAAATGACCGTCTTCATGAGAGAATTGAATCATTGAGCCCTTCTATCAACCGATTAATTAAACCATGGTTTTATTCAGGAATGAATCAAGTGACTGGCTTCCAAAAATGGATACTCTCTGAATAAGTACTTCTTTTGAATAATAATTGCGTATTATTTATGCATACTTCTATGTAGACATACCACTGTTTTTACATACTATTTTTTTGCCCACTATATAGTAAGGAAGCGGGCATATTCGGATGCAACCACTGTATTTATGAGTGAATCATTGAAACATTTAGTCAACCAATTTATTAAAAATATTGATTAAATCAGAAAAGAAACAACCGTCTTTATGAGTGAATAACTGAATCATTTAGTTAATCAATTCATTCAAAATACTGGCTGGATCTGAAATCACATACTTACCTACTATATATTAGGTGAAAAACAGTATGTGTAAAGAGTAGTATGTCCGAATTCACAGTTGAAGTCCTTATGCGGTAAGGAAAATAATATTTCTTATAGTTGATATGAAATTATACTGAATGTTCAGATTAGTTGATTATAATATTGATTCTTCCCTTTCAGTTGAAGTGTCATTCTCAGACGCAGGGCCAGTCTGAGAGAGAGTTTCTGGCTCAGAGCATGTTTGAGACTGATAGACAGTGAAAGTCTCAGAAGCAGTGTCAGTCTCAAGGGCAGTGTTATCTCTGAGGCAGTTTCAGTCTCAAGGACAATGTCGGTTTCAGAGACAATCTCAGGGATGAAGACGGTCTCAGGCACTCTGTCCCTCTCAGGGACGATGACGGTCTCAAGTGCACTGTCTGTCTCAGGGACAATGACGGTCTCAGGTGCACTGTCAGTCTCAGGGACGATGAGGTTCTCAGGTGCACTGTCCATCTCAGGGACGATGACGGTCTCAGACGCACTGTCCGTCTCAGTCTCAGATGCACTGTCCGTCTCAGGGACGATGACGGTCTCAGGTGCACTGTCCGTCTCAGGGACAGTGTCAGTCTCAGATGCACTGTCCGTCTCAGGGATTATGACGGTCTCAGGCGCACTGTCCGTCTCAGAGATGATGGCAGTCTCAGGTGCACTGTCCGTGTCAGGGACAGTGTCAGTCTCAGATGCACTGTCTGTCTCAGGGACAGTGTCAGTCTCAGATGCACTGTCTGTCTCAGGGATGAGGGCGGTCTCAGGTGCACTGTCCGTCTCAGGTTCATTGTCCGCCTCAGGGACAATGACGGTCTCAGGTGAACTGTCCGTCTCAGAGACGATGGCGGTTTCAGGTGCACTGTTCATCTCAGGGATGGTGGCGGGCTCAGGTGCACTGTCCGCCTCAGGGATGATGGCGGTCTCAGGTGCACTGTCCGTGTCAGAGACAGTGTCAGCTGCAGAGGTAGTGGCAGTCTCAGATCCTGTGTCAAAAGAAGAAGAGAGTAGAAACTGTTATAGTATTGGATCTACTTCATTGTTATCTGAATAATGGTTACTGTGATTAAAAATGTTCAAATTTTCTTGATTGCACATTGTTATATACATATATACTTAATACTTCTATATGTAATACTTCTCTATGTATAGATTTTAAAAAAAATTGTATTAACAGTTTTTAGTGTGACCCTCAAGTCCTTGTGTCCTCTGTTATGTTGACTACTGTGCCTTGGCAGAGATGATGGCAGTCTCGGGTGCACTGTCTGTCTCAGGGATTATGACGGTCTCAGGCGCACTGTCCATCTCAGGGATTATGACGGTCTCAGGCGCACTGTCCATCTCAGGGATTATGACGGTCTCAGGCGCACTGTCCATCTCAGGGATTATGACGGTCTCAGGCGCACTGTCCATCTCAGGGATTATGACGGTCTCAGGTGCACTGTCCGTCTCAGGGATTATGACGGTCTCAGGCGCACTGTCCGTCTCAGGGACAGTGTCAGTCTCAGGTGCACTGTCTGTATCAGGGATGATGCCAGTCTCCGGTGCACTGTCCGTCTCAGGGATGATGCCGGTTTCAGGTGCACTGTTTGTCTCAGGGACAGTGTCAGTCTCAGGTGCACTGTCCGTCTCAGGGACAGTGCCAGTCTCAGATGCACTGTCCGTCTCAGGGATTATGACGGTCTCAGGCGCACTGTCTGTCTCAGGTGCACTGCCCGTCTCAGGGATTATGACGGTCTCAGGCGCACTGTCCGGTCTCAGGTGCACTGTCCATCTCAGGGATGATGCCAGTCTCAGGTGCACTGTCCGTCTCAGGGACAGTGTCAATCTTAGGTGCACTGTCCGTCTCAGGGACGATGACGGTCTCAGGTGCACTGTCCATCTCAGGGATGATGCCAGTCTCAGGTGCACTGTCCGTCCCAGGGATGATGCCGGTCTCAGGTGCACTGTCTGTCTCAGGGATGATGCCAGTCTCAGGTGCACTGTCCGTCTCAGGGACGATGACGGTCTCAGGTGCACTGTCCGTCTCAGGGATTATGACGGTCTCAGGCGCACTGTCCGTCTCAGAGATGATGGCAGTCTCAGGTGCACTGTCTGTCTCAGGGACAGTGTCAGTCTCAGATGCACTGTTCGTCTCAGGGACAGTGTCAGTCTCAGGTGCACTGTCCGTTTCAGGGACGATGATGGTCTCAGGTGCACTGTCGGTTTCAGGGATGATGCCGGTCTCAGGTGCACTGTCCGTCTCAGTTTCAGTCTCAGGTGCACTGTCCGTCTCAGGAACAGTGTCAGTCTCAGGTGCACTGTCTGTGCACTGTCCGTCTCAGGGATGATGCCGGTCTCAGGTGCACTGTCCATCTCAGGGATGATGCCAGTCTCAGGTGCACTGTCCGTCCCAGGGATGATGCCGGTCTCAGGTGCACTGTCTGTCTCAGGGACAGTGTCAGTCTCAGGTGCACTGTCTGTCTCAGAGATGATGGCGGTCTCAGATGCACTGTCCAATCCTGTGTCAAAAGAAGAAGAGAGTAGAAACTGTTATAGTATTGGATCTACTTCATTGTTATCTGAATAATGGTTACTGTGATTAAAAATGTTCAAATTTTCTTGATTGCACATTGTTATATACATATATACTTAATACTTCTATATGTAATACTTCTCTATGTATAGATTTTTAAAAAATTGTATTAACAGTTTTTAGTGTGACCCTCAAGTCCTTGTGTACTTTGTTATGTTGACTACTTTACCTTCAAATTAAAGTTGGCAAAATGAAATGACAGTTAAATCATAAAGCTGACATCACTTCCTTGGAGGGAAAACAACTTGATAATGTTAGTGAAGTCCATGTTTGTTAATTTGATCTGATATGGTCAAGCTCAACATGTCCACTCTATTACGGAAAATATGAAAAAAAAGTAAGTAGAAAAAAAATAGCCTACTAATAATTCAGTGTCAAATTTTTTTTTTAAAATATCAATAGCATAATTAATATTAGTATATCTATCAAGTATTAATAGTATATTATGAGGAAAAAAAAAAGAGGGGGGGGTTGTCGAGTTTTCCCAGGAGCGAAGTTATATGTGTGCAATACACAGGCTTTGTCCTGTAGTCGGTGTTACAAGAAATAAACAAATAAAATCAATTTAGTTCAGCTGGACGCTACAGTTCTGAGGCGCTGCGCGTCTGTTCCAAGCAGCTCGGAGCGCAGGAGTCACGTGACGAGAGTGAAGCCAAATGACTGCTGGCGGATCCAAAAGCGCAAGAGAACTTTTGTTAATAATTTCTTTGTTTAAAATAACCGAGTTGCTCTTTATTGTTGCTGTGTTTTCATTAAAAAATAACGATGAACCACAAACTAAGCATTCGTTTTAAATAAGGGAAACCTTATTTATTTGGGTTACAACGCAAGTATAGGCTCTGTCTTCATCAATTTGTTAATAAGAGTTAGAGGTTTAATAAATGCGAATTTGCCATTGTACTACTTTATGACTGATCTGTTTTAATAACAATGAACCACAAACTACGATCGTTTTAAAAGGGGAAATCCATTATATTTGCGTTACAAATTTTATAAACAAAATTGTCATTTTGTTAATAAAGCTTCAGTTTAATATGTGAATTTCTTAATGATTCTAGCATACTTTATTGTGGGCCTATATGTTTTATTATTATTATTAATAATAATAATGAGTCACAAAGGGGAAAATACAAAGACTTTTTTTATTTTTATGTTACAACGCGGTTACACCAAGTCATCAGTTTATTCGTTTTGTTCAATTTTTATGTTTAATATAAGCTAAGCGACTTCATCATTGTACTATTTTATTGTTGATGTAATGTTTTTTTTTATTATATATCGAAACATTAGTTTTGCAGAGCAGAAGTCTTCAGCCCTGTTTACACCTGGTATTAAGATCGGATCAGAAGCAGACGAGGGAGACATATTCCCATTCACACCCTCTGTACACTTTTGACCACTTCTGTCCTGATTTCCTTTGAGGGGAGGGTCTATGAGCCAGTGTATGTGGGCTTTTTCTGATCTTTCTTCCCTTGTTTCCATTTCGGTTTTGTTCATTCACTCTTACTTTCACCTTCCATTTAACCTGTGTATGCTGTGTTTGTTTAGACTAGTTATGTGTTTGTGTTTTAGTTTAATAAAAACTGGTGTGCAGTGCAACCGTGTGAGTCAAGCTCTTATGTGTTTTATTAATGCATTCATAACAGGGCTCAAGGCTCTGCTAGCCGAGGTTCACCTCTGCCTTCCGAAACTGTTTTGAGCTAAAACTTTTGCCAACAACATTAAACTTTTACAGCAATGCAAAATAATCATTTGTATGTAATTGCCAATTACGATTAATATTCCAGCATATATGTCATTACACCAGTGGATGGCAACAAGTGACTGTCTTTATGAGTGAATCATTGAATCATTCAGTCAACCAATTCATTCAAAACACTGATTCATTCAGGAACTAAATGACCGTCTTCATGAGAGAATTGAATCATTGAGCCCTTCTATCAACCGATTAATTAAACCATGGTTTTATTCAGGAATGAATCAAGTGACTGGCTTCCAAAAATGGATACTCTCTGAATAAGTACTTCTTTTGAATAATAATTGCATATTATTTATGCATACTTCTATGTAGACATACCACTGTTTTTAGATACTATTTTTTTGCCCACTATATAGTAAGGAAGCGGGCATATTCGGATGCAACCACTGTATTTATGAGTGTATCATTGAAACATTTAGTCAACCAATTTATTAAAAATATTGATTCAATCAGAAAAGAAACAACCGTCTTTATGAGTGAATAACTGAATCATTTAGTTAATCAATTAATTCAAAATACTGGCTGGATCTGAAATCACATACTTACCTACTATACAGTATATTAGGTGAAAAACAGTATGTGTAAAGAGTAGTATGTCCGAATTCACAGTTGAAGTCCTTATGCGGTAAGGAAAATAATATTTCTTATAGTTGATATGAAATTATACTGAATGTTCAGATTAGTTGATTATAATATTGATTCTTCCCTTTGAGCTAATTTGCTCCAACCTTGACACGGAATCTACTTATAGTTAATATAGTTAATACTGCACTGGGCAAGTTAAATATTGATAACATAATTGAATACCATATAATTAATATATTATTTAAAGGAACACTCCACTATTTTTTAAAATAGGCTCATTTTCCAACTCCCCTAGAGTTAAACAGTTGAGTTTTACCGTTTT
>NW_015536464.1:206514-212781 GCF_001515605.1 Sinocyclocheilus anshuiensis | reverse complement strand
TTTATTGCACCATATAAAGAATAGGACAGATTCTGTAAGTTAAAAGGGGCACACATGTCTTTAGGGAGTGTCAGTCTCAGAGACAGTGGATGTCTGAAAAGCAGTAGCTGGATCAGATCCATTGGCAGTTCAGAGGCAGCGGCCATCTGATATTCAAAGTCAGACTCAGAGACAGTGGAAGCTTCAGAGGTCGTGTAAGTCTCTGAGGTCGGGTCAGTCTCTGAGGTAGTGGCACCCTCATTATATTCAAGGGCAGTCTCCGAGGTAGTGTCAGTCTCAGAGGTAGTGTCAGTCTCAGAGCCCCTGGCACCTTCATTATATTTAAGGGCAGTCTCCCAGGTAATGTCAATCTCAGAGTTAGTGGCACCTTCATTATGTTCAAGGGCAGTCTCCGTGTCAGTCTCAGAGGTATTGGCAGTCTCAGAGGCAGTGGTAGGCTCCAAAGCACTGGAAGTTAAGAGGCAGTGTTGTCTTCGAGGCAGTGTCAGTCTGAGATGTACTGTCAGTTTGAAATGCACTGTCAGACTGAGATATAGTGCCGGTCTATGAGGCAGTCTCAGTTTGAGAGGCAGGCTCAATCTGAGAGGCAGTGTTAGTCTGACAGGCAGTGTCAGTTTCAGTGGAAGTGTCATTCTCAGACGCAGGGCCAGTCTGAGAGAGAGTTTCTGGCTCAGAGCATGTTTGAGACTGATAGACAGTGAAAGTCTCAGAAGCAGTGTCAGTCTCAAGGGCAGTGTTATCTCTGAGGCAGTTTCAGTCTCAAGGACAATGTCGGTTTCAGAGACAGTGTCAGTCTCAGGGATGAAGACGGTCTCAGGCACTCTGTCCCTCTCAGGGACGATGACGGTCTCAAGTGCACTGTCCGTCTCAGGGACGATGACGGTCTCAGGCACACTGTCTGTCTCAGGGACAATGACGGTCTCGGGTGCACTGTCAGTCTCAGGGACGATGAGGTTCTCAGGTGCACTGTCCATCTCAGGGATGATGACGGTCTCAGACGCACTGTCCGTCTCAGTCTCAGATGCACTGTCTGTTTCAGGGACGATGATGGTCTCAGGTGCACTGTCCGTCTCAGGGACAGTGGCAGTCTCAGGTGCACTGTCCGTGTCAGAGATGATGGCAGTCTCGGGTGCACTGTCTGTCTCAGGGATTATGACGGTCTCAGGCGCACTGTCCATCTCAGGGATTATGACGGTCTCAGGCGCACTGTCCGTCTCAGAGAAGATGGCAGTCTCAGGTGCACTGTCCGTCTCAGGGACAGTGTCAGTCTCAGATGCACTGTCTGTCTCAGAGACAGTGTCAGTCTCAGGTGCACTGTCCGTCTCAGGGATGATGACGGTCTCAGGTGCACTGTCCGTCTCAGGGATTATGACGGTCTCAGATGCACTGTCTGTCTCAGAGACAGTGTCAGTCTCAGGTGCACTGTCCGTCTCAGGGATGATGGCGGTCTCAGGTGCACTGTCCGTGTCAGAGACAGTGTCAGCTGCAGAGGTAGTGGCAGTCTCAGATCCTGTGTCAAAAGAAGAAGAGAGTAGAAACTGTTATAGTATTGGATCTACTTCATTGTTATCTGAATAATGGTTACTGTGATTAAAAATGTTCAAATTTTCTTGATTGCACATTGTTATATACATATATACTTAATACTTCTATATGTAATACTTCTCTATGTATAGATTTTTAAAAAATTGTATTAACAGTTTTTAGTGTGACCCTCAAGTCCTTGTGTACTTTGTTATGTTGACTACTTTACCTTCAAATTAAAGTTGGCAAAATGAAATGACAGTTAAATCATAAAGCTGACATCACTTCCTTGGAGGGAAAACAACTTGATAATGTTAGTGAAGTCCATGTTTGTTAATTTGATCTGATATGGTCAAGCTCAACATGTCCACTCTATTACGGAAAATATGAAAAAAAAGTAAGTAGAAAAAAAATAGCCTACTAATAATTCAGTGTCAAATTTTTTTTTTAAAATATCAATAGCATAATTAATATTAGTATATCTATCAAGTATTAATAGTATATTAATAGTAAGCAAAAACGTTGCTTATACAATTGTATCTGAAAAAAAAAAAGACCAATTTATCACCAGATAAGTTTTTTTTTAAACTGTTATGTCCCTAGCAGGCTGGACATGTTTAATCTCACATTTCAGACTGATTTTCATAAATGCTTAAATTTATTTTCCTGAGCTTGATCATAATCATTTTTTACAACTTCCTATCATGATTACACACACACAAAAAAAACTGTTTTTGATTTTCTACATTTTATGATACCCAAAAGGCACCAAACACCAGGAATGACTCGTATATGCTCAGATGTACAGATGATACAATAATGCGCTTGCCTTCTGTGAAATGCCACTCCAGTTGTCTCTTGGTTGTCTTTCTGGTGATCTCTAGTTGTTTGGTGTCCTCCTCTTTCACTGTATTTGGTGATTTCTTTTTCACCCTGGTGGAGTACCACCATAACATCACCAGACTGACAGTGATCAGCATGGTTTTGTTTTGGGGAACCAGCTGAATCTTCTGGAGTCTAGATAAATGGGCAACGTCTTGCAGAGAGAACTGCCACTGTCCGTCTCAGGGACAGTGTCAGTCTCAGATGCACTAGGGACAGTGGGGACAGTGTCAGTCTCAGGTGCACTGTCCGTCTCAGGGACAGTGGCAGTCTCAGGTGCATCAGGGACAGCAGAGACAGTGTCAGCTGCAGAGGTAGTGGCAGTCTCAGATCCTGTGTCAAAAGAACAGTCTCAGGTGCACTGTCCGTCTCAGGGATGATGCCGGTCTCAGGTGCACTGTCCGTCTCAGGGATGATGCCAGTCTCAGGTGCACTGTCCGTCTCAGGGATTATGACGGTCTCAGGCGCACTGTCCGTCTCAGAGATGATGGCAGTCTCAGGTGCACTGTCCGTTTCAGGGACAGTGTCAGTCTCAGATGCACTGTCTGTCTCAGGGACAGTGTCAGTCTCAGGTGCACTGTTTGTCTCAGGGATTATGACGGTCTCAGGCGCACTGTCCGTCTCAGAGATGATGGCAGTCTCAGGTGCACTGTCCGTGTCAGGGACAGTGTCAGTCTCAGATGCACTGTCTGTCTCAGGGACAGTGTCAGTCTCAGGTGCATTGTCCTGCTCAGGGATTATGACGGTCTCAGGCGCACTGTCCGTCTCAGAGATGATGGCAGTCTCAGGTGCACTGTCCGTTTCAGGGACAGTGTCAGTCTCAGATGCACTGTCTGTCTCAGGGACAGTGTCAGTCTCAGGTGCACTGTTTGTCTCAGGGATTATGACGGTCTCAGGCGCACTGTCCTTCTCAGGGATGATGCCAGTCTCAGGTGCACTGTCCGTCTCAGGGACGATGACGGTCTCAGGTGCACTGTCCGTCTCAGGGATGATGGCGGTCTCAGGTGCACTGTCCGTGTCAGAGACAGTGTCAGCTGCAGAGGTAGTGGCAGTCTCAGATCCTGTGTCAAAAGAAGAAGAGAGTAGAAACTGTTATAGTATTGGATCTACTTTATTGTTATCTGAATAATGGTTACTGTGATTAAAAATGTTCAAATTTGCTTGATTGCACATTGTTATATACATATATACTTAATACTTCTATATGTAATACTTCTCTATGTATAGATTTAAAAAAAAATTGTATTAACAGTTTTTAGTGTGACCCTCAAGTCCTTGTGTCCTCTGTTATGTTGACTACTGTGCCTTGAAATTAAAGTTGGCAAAATGAAATGACAGTTAAATCATAAAGCTGACATTACTTCCTTGGAGGGAAAACAACCTGATAATGTTAGTGAAATCCATGTTTGTTAATTTTATCTGATATGGTCAACCTCAACATGTCCACTCTATTACGGAAAATATGAAAAAAAAGTAAGTAGAAAAAAAAATAGCCTACTAATAATTCAGTGTCAATTTTTTTTTTTAAATATCAATAGTATAATTAATATTAGTATATCTATCAAGTATTAATAGTATATTAATAGTAAGCAAAAACGTTGCTTATACAATTGTATCTGAAAAAAAAAAAGACCAATTTATCACCAGATAAGTTTTTTTTTAAACTGTTATGTCCCTAGCAGGCTGGACATGTTTAATCTCACATTTCAGACTGATTTTCATAAATGCTTAAATTTATTTTCCTGAGCTTGATCATAATCATTTTTTACAACTTCCTATCATGATTACACACACACAAAAAAAACAGTTTTTGATTTTCTACATTTTATGATACCCAAAAGGCACCAAACACCAGGAAAGATTTAATATGGGCTGCTTTTGGTGCTTGACACTTTTTTATTGGTCATTTTGTGTGTTTTACGAATAAGATAGACTACAAGGTTATAAAGCTTACTTAAATGTAAAATGTTTTTTCTCTATTTTGCAATAAAAGACGGCTTCCCTTATTGATCACGTCTCGGGTAGATTGCATGTTTTCTTGCACGGCGGGATGTTGGACTCAATAAAAATAATCAGGTAGTTTGTATTTGCCAAAACTGATTTACCGAAGTCAAAACACGGACGGAATTGGCGTTAGCACGAGCGCCGCTTAATTGTGAAGCGAGAGCGCCCAGCCAGTAGAGGATTCTGCAGCCTTCCTCCAACAGTTATGTTCAGGATTTTCTGATTTACTTAATGAATACTGTGTGAGGGGGCAAGAAACGGGCCAAGTGAGGTCACGTACGGGACACATAAATTAAACCCAATATACAGGACGTCCCGGCTAATACGGGACGGTTGGCAACCCTATAGCTTTCCCCTGCCTGTTCTGGCATCCTGGCGCACAGCAGCTGTCCACCATGTTGAAATAGGGTGTGTAAGGTCTAAATAGTCTGGTTTTAAATTATTGTTGTACAACTGTCGATGTGTCATTTCTCAGTGTGGAGGTGGAAACGTTGTAGGAGCAGTTAAACTTACATATTAATTCTCTCTCTCTCTCTCGCTCTCTCTCTCTCTCTCTCTCTCTCTCTCTCTCTCTCTCTCTCTCGGTAGTACGGTACGAGATTTTCCATCTTTTGCTGCTTCTTTTTTTTGACAATTTCTTGTTTGGCAGACGTTTTCTAAACAGCTAGTGGTGCTGATGAAGATCGCTGTATATCAGCGAGAGCTGCTCGTTATTCTTTACTGTCCTGAGAAGCGATGCAGTGCCTTAGAATGAGAAAATAAATGAGGAGCAGACAAGTTATGATCAAAATGAGGAACAGATACAGTCAGAAATGGTTGAAGGAAGTGTTGACATAGGAAATAAAGGAAAAAAGAAAGTGAAATTAATCTTCTGTTTGCACTGACTATGTGGGGACATTAGGACATTGTGTGTGTGTGTGTGTGTGTGTGTGTGTGTGTGTGGGTGTGGGTGTAAAGAGAAGTTTTAGATGGGGGCATTAATCTGCCTGAAATCCTACAGACAAAGTGTGAAAACAGACTTTGATCCTTCAGAAGGCTTAGAAAGAAAAACTGAATGTAAGAAGGTGAGATGAAGAAAAAAAGAGTTAAGGGTTAAACAGACAGAGAAATGTCTAATCCATCTCAGAGGATTCATTTAATCGCCTCTTTATTTCTCTCCCTTTCCCATGCTTTCATATGACATGTTTTTTCATTCTTTTTCTTTTCTTTTAAAGTCACCATGAAATCAAAATAGAAAATTCTTATTTTTTAATGGAATACTGTAGTGTATATTATAAATAATTGATCCGTGCACTTCATTATTTTTTTTAAATTCATGTGCCCTCCTAATGTTTAATCAAATCCAATCAATTCCCGAAGGAGAAAAAAAGTCCCGCCCTCTCATTTCAGATGCCGTTTCAATCGGATATACGTCAGAGTAGAGAAGAAAAGACAATCGCAACTTCCGATTCATGCCGACTTTAACTGTAAAATGGGACAATGGGAGTGAATGGGACATTTTTAAAGCGGTCATATGATGCTGCTAAAAAGAACATTATTTTGTGTATTTGGTGTAATGAAATGTGTTTATGCGGTTTAAGGTTCAAAAAACACATTATTTTCCACATACTGTACATTATTGTTTCTCCTCTATGCCCCGCCTTTCTGAAGCGCGTCGATTTTTACAAAGCTCATCGATCTGAAAAAGCGAGGTGTGCTGTGATTGGCCAGCTATCCAGTGCGTTGTGATTGGCCGAATACCTCAAGCGTGTGACAGAAATGTTACACCCCTACCATATTGTGATGCCATGTCCTGGCACGACGAGACAAAAACATTAAAACCCATTATAAACGAGGCATTTGTTGCATCCAGTGGGG
>NW_015536464.1:204988-206320 GCF_001515605.1 Sinocyclocheilus anshuiensis | reverse complement strand
TATAACAATTGATGGAGTTTGTACATTAAATGGTTTGAGATAAATTACTTCTGTAATTGACTGTAATATAAAAAAAAAATTAACTGATATGACAACCTCAAGCACATCTGTATTTAATATCTTTTGATCTCTTCTGTTGTCATTTTATTTATTTTTAATAACAGGGAGGTCTTGTGTAAATGGATGATGAAGTCTGTGCTTTACATTTGTGTGGATGATAGTGTGGCGGTTGCCATGGAAGCGGAACAAGGGGACGAGACACATGCACATGCTCTAACATTCTATAAATAGAGGGACAGTTATTAAAGACCTTTGAATGAACCTCTTTAACATTATGGGATTGTGGGGGCATTAACAATTCACACTGCGTTAAAGCATACAGCCTATGAATGGTGCAATATGAATTTTGTTGCTGTTGCTGTTTATTTTTGATTGGTTTTATTTGTTCATTGTGAATGACTGTAGGAGTTTAATCTGTCTAAATATGCTCATCACTAATGAAACACAAACACAAGCATATACAATGGCACACTGACACTTCACTTTGTACACTGCCTGTTCCGTCTTAGTACACTTAAACATTTTTAGTGAGAAATTACAGTATATTCCAGGCTAATAATTACATTACTTTCACAGTAGGACTTCTTTTGTATCTAACTGCACTCTCAGAAATGTCTTGTAAACAAACAGCATTATACTGTGTTTCTACACTCTAAAAAATGCTGGGTTAAAAACAACCCAACTTGGGTTATTTGGCAACCCAGCGCTGGGTAAATATTGGACAGAACACATGCTGGGTTATTTTGACCCAGCTGATTGGGTTAAACGTTTTTACCAAACATGCCGGGTTGTTTAATTTATTGTTTAAAAATGATTATATTGCTGGCTTAAAATGGGCTGGAAAATAAAAATCACACACAGAATTAGTAGAGGTAACAGCAATAATCAAAAGATGAACATTTATTATTAAGCAAGAACACCCATGGACAAAATACAAGACAAATTGAATTTATTTGGGTGAATACAGCATAGTTTACAATATTACATACATTTAAACTCGTTTAACAAGCATTTTAGAAATAAAAAAGACACATTAAGTGTATTCAACCGTTCTCTGTAATCGCTTTTTACAGAAATAGTGCTAATCCTCGTGCCGGTGTGTCGCTGAAATCTGAGCCGGTGAAGGGCTGCTGTTCGCGGGGGAGCTGCAAACTTTAGACCGCGGCCTCGCGTTTCACTCGTAGCTGAGAGATGGCGTGACTGACTCCAGAACATGCCCATACACAAACAGTACTGAGATTAGAGAACATATTTTAACATCAAATTAAATTA
>NW_015536464.1:199332-203481 GCF_001515605.1 Sinocyclocheilus anshuiensis | reverse complement strand
CAGCTGGTTGTGTTAAATGTTCTTACCCAACATGCTGGGTTGTTTTATTTAAGTCAACTCTTATTTAAAAATTATTATATTGCTGGCTTAAAATGGGCTGGAAATTAAAAATCACACTCAGAATTACTAGAGGCAACAGCAATAAATTTATTATTTTTATTATTAAGCAAGAACACCCATGGACAAAATACAAGACAAATTGAATTTATTTGGGTATAGTTTACAGTTCTCTGTAATCGCTTTTTACAGAAATAGTGCTAATCCTCGTGCCGGTGTGTCGCTGAAATCTGAGCCGGTGAAGGGCTGCTGTTCGCGGGGGAGCTGCAAACTTTAGACCGCGGCCTCGCGTTTCACTCGTAGCTGAGAGATGGCGTGACTGACTCCAGAACATGCCCATACACAAACAGTACTGAGATTAGAGAACATATTTTAACATCAAATTAAATTAAACTCGGTATTATAACAAATAAAATCCATTTATGTTATGCAAGGCAAAGGCGTTTCCATCATGCGAAACGACTGCTGCTGAGTGCTGACTGACATCTCGTCCTTATATTGCGTTGCGTAAAATAATACAATATACACCGCATTAAAGACTTTATAAATGAAATAAAATGTATACAAACCTTTATTTCCCCGAAAAAGTGCACCAAAATCGGCGGCGGCGCTGAGAACCGCTCTCTCCTGTGGACTTAAAGTCACCATGAAATCAAAATGTAAAATTCTTATTTTTTAATCGAATACCGTAGTGGTTATTATAAATAATTTATCCGTGCACTTCATCATTTTTTAAAAATTCATGTGCCCTCGTAATTTTTAATAAAAAACGTTAACCTCCCCTCCCCCTCCAAACGACTCCTCTACTCTTCCGGTCACGAGCTATGGCGCAAGGGCGGAGCTAGTGACGTGAGGGGTAAATGCTGGGATAAACGACAGAAAAGCTGAAGCACTGATGCTGATGCTGATGCACTGATGCTGATGCTGATCAGCTTCCAACGATCCAATCAATTCCCGAAGGACGAAATCAAGTCCCGCCCTCTCATTTCAGATGCTGTTTCACTCGGATATATGTCACAGTAGAGAAGAAAAGACAATCGCAGCTTCCGTTTCATGCCGACTTTAAAAAGCCCGTGCTGCAGCAGCTGTGTTATTGAGTTTCCCCGGAGACAAGCTCAACCCAGCGGTTAGGTAGAAAAAAATAACCCAGCGTTAAAATAACCAAATAAAATGAACCCAGCATCTGGGTTAAAAAAAAAACCCCAGCATTTCTTAGAGTGGACAGTGCATACGTGCTATGAAGGTTCCCAGCATGCAATGCAGCACGAATAGATCATGCTGTAGAGATTTATAATACTTGTTGGTTTTATTTGTGCTGTCGAACTTGTTTTTGGTTAACTTTTAGCCGTTTGTGCTGTTTGTTTCATTTGTAATGTTGGTTTATGTTGTAAATGTTGTTTTTATGTGTTGACTGTTAGTGTTTTGTATGTCAAGTGTTGATGTCACATCTTTCAAATAAAATCATGTTCATGCTACAAATAATTTGACTACTAGCTTATTTCATATTCTAGCTTGTCATCATTTTGACAAATGTTTTGTCACACTTATGACATGACTAGCTCAGAAATTTGAATATGAATATACAAGGTCCAAGATCCTAAACAAATAGGCTACTACATACTACAGTAATTACGGTAGTAAATAACTAAATTTCTCACAGTGGCACAGTTAAAGACAACTTTATAATGTGAGTTCACAGTAAAACAAGAGCAGTAAGTTACTGTGATGTTAGCATCATTCTGCTGTTCATTCACAGTCATTTGTAAGAAAATGACCCAGCATGCATTGATTTCACAGACCATTTCTGACTACAGTAATTTATTGTAAAATAATACTCTTTAATCCTGTAAATTCCTGGCAATTTTTTCTTTTGCAGTGTATGGATCTGCACCTATTAATCACTCAAGTAAATAAATAAATATAAACTAAAATACCAGCTACACACTTGTTTGTAAGGAATGTTGGGAATTATTAAATAATTTCTGTATCTATTACAGCTGTCACAAAAGAACGAACTCGGGAGGTGAGCTAATCGTTTCTGTTTCCTGTACAGAACCTATAGGATGCTGCGTATGCACGGTCAACACGAAATGAATGAATCACTCTCTGAGATAATTAGTTAATATTAAAGATTCAAAATGAACAAGTTGTTCAAAAAAAGTCATCACTACTAGGTAGCTATAGCTAGATAGATCCTTTGCTATCTAGAGAAGCTGATTTTGTTGTAGTTGGATTCATTGGAATTGCACAGTTTTCCATTTGTTGTTATGTCTTTTCGCTCTGCGTTTTTGGTCTTGTAAGAATCTGCACACTCGTGTAATGATGGCCCTGTTAGTGAATAGAGGCTGTGTTCTTGACTCAAGAGCCCTTTAGACTAGGCTTTATCAGCCTCCACATGCTAAACGTCTTACAAATTCCAAACCTGCTTTGCTTTCATCTGTGTAAAACAAAAAGAGGTATTTTTAAGATATGGTCACTCTTTTCCATGTAATTACAGTGAGTGGCAATTGAAGCATCAAGCTTCAAAAAGGACAAAAAAAAACAACCAAACATATAGAAATAGTTCTTTTTTTTTGCACTACAGTATTTCCCAAGCCTTGTTACTTAAGATTTGTTTTAACATTCCTACTATTTTTATGAACATTTCCCCCAATTCTCATTGCCATAATGCAAAACAGTCGGTGAAAACACACAAGGGCAGAGAGTTCACAAAGAGCCACTAAACAGGAAGAGAGATGGTTAAATGTTTGTCTAGAAGAGTTTTTTTTAATCCATTACCATAGAAACAACAGTTTCTGCATTTATTAAAGTATGTGTATTATCCTCAGTAGGCTTTGGTGTGAACAGATATAACACTATATGCAATAACGTACATTAAATATGTATCATATACTGTAAAAAGTGTTAACTTGCAATTGCAATCTTATAGAGATATTTTTACCTGATTTAACCTATAAAAACTGCTGGTATAAATTAACCTTTACAGGTTGGTTCAATGTTGTTAAATAAATTTTTTGAAAAAAAAACAGTTAATTTATATATTACCATTTTTAGGTTACCATTTTTCAGTGTATAATTAATAAACAAACATTATTACATAGTAGTATTGTTAAAATTCAGAATGTGTTGTTGCATGAAAGTTTTGTTTTTATTTAGATTCTTGTTTTAACTTTGCTTAATTTTTGCTTTATTTTGTTCTGTTTCACTGCATTTTGTTTTGCAAATCAATTACATTGTTGTTTTTTAAGCACTTGAAGAAACTCTTATGTGACCCACTACTTTTTGAAAACAGCTTTTATTGTTCTTGCAGAATTCGTCTGTTTTCATGATTCTGGTTGTAGAATGGCAGTGGTGAGATGACGGAGGTGGAGCCGGAGTTGGATTTTGCGTCGTCGGGTCGATCAGGTCGACGTAATGCTCTGCCTGACATCCTGGGCTCTCCGGCCGGTGTCAGTCCCTCGGACCTGCCCCTCAAACTAGCCGAGCTCTCGCTCACAGGTCAGCTAGATTCACTGACACACACACACACACAGAGACACAGAGACACACACACACACATTATCGTATTTGGAAGAAAATTATCGTACACGAGTCAAACATACAGAATACAGCTATTTATCTAAACCAACAACTTTCTGACACAACCTGCAAATTACCATAATAGATAACTAGGCGTACCATGTTTACATTGGACGCGAGCAGTGTGACAAAATACTATAGAAACTATTATAATCAGTGACTGTTTGCACTGGATGCGACACGACACATCCCCGACAGTAAACTGATGCCTCGTTCTATTTATGATGCATTAAAATGATTTTTAACACTCGCTTTGTTGCGTCCAGTGTAGACAGACTTTAGCTGTTAACTCCACTTCTGAGCCGCTGTCATCGGAAGCCTGTGTGTTGCCAGATGTTGAAGGGGGTTCTTGCCGTCATGGACCGTAACGTAGTGCTCATTGGCTTTAAAGCAGGTGTGCATGAGCGCATTTAGGGTGTCTGTAATGAGCCGATTTCGTGTATGAATATAGAAGCCATATGATTACAATTACCATCATTTGAATTGTCATAAAATTATGAAATTATCATACAT
>NW_015536464.1:173331-199065 GCF_001515605.1 Sinocyclocheilus anshuiensis | reverse complement strand
GTCAACACTGACACACACACACACACACACACACACACACACACAAACACACACACACACACACAGATTTGGTGCTCTGTGCATTAACCTGGCATTCGCTCTGCAGACGGTCCCGGAGCAGCTCAGTCTCCAGCATCACAGGAGGCTCCGCTCCCTCCAGAGAGCTCAGTGGAGAAACAGGGATCCTGAAAACTCCTCCTCACCTCCCTCAGTGAACGCCTGTCCAACATTACTAATGGAGAGAGAAAGAAAAGGAAATATAAAGGTGGCGATACCTCAGGGACTAGACTGGATTACTGCCCACGCTGTGTGTGTGTTATTCCAGTGAGACGGTGATAGGGCAGATGTCTCAGATGACTTGGTCACCGGTCACATGGTGTTGTCCGTCTATGGTCAGTCAAACTCTCACAGCAGATTAAGCAGGTGGAGTAACATTAAGTGAGCAGAAACATCAGAACGTGGCTTTGAAGCCACCAGGGTTCTTATTTTTAACTAAAACTAAATTTTAAATATTTAAAAAAAAAAAATTGGTCCCAATTTATTTTAGGTGTCTTTAACTACTATGTGCTCATGTAAAAAAATAAATAAAATAAAATACTTATTGCACATTTTTACTTCATTTTACATTTAATTATAGATGTAACTACAGACATCAAATGGACCACTTTATTTTAAGGTGTCTTTGTTACACACGTTACATGTACTTTTACTGTTATAATAACAATTAATTATTTCATTTACTAACATAAATGAAAATATAAAATAAAAGCCAAAAAGAATTAAGAAATACTAATAGTATATTAATAATACTACACTTGAAGCCACAGCCATAAATGACTAAAATACACATGGAATCATTTCATACATATGATATTTGTAAAGGCAAATAAAAGTGGTTAGCATGTCAAAATGGAAATGGGCATCTGTGAACTAAGGCATGTGTCAGTGTGGACAGCTCTGCTAATTATGATGAACGTGAGTGATCTAGTTTAGTGATGTAGATGAACACTAATTTCAACTTTATTGCTAAATATAAGCAGGCAGGCTTGTTGTCAGTGATGATTCATCTGTGTATTTCGGCCTTTTTAAGCCATGTGAAAAACACACATACACAGACACACAAACCTGCGTTCATGAAGGCAAGAGACTATGAATCTCTGAAGTGAAGGGGCGAATAAAGCAAGGCTGCGTTTCCCAAGATTGTAGAAACCACTGGCTCTAATGCTTTCTAATATCCTCTAATGCAGCCCAGATCATTTGAAAAACAAGTACTGTTTAGGTGCCATAAACTTTAAACATGTATATTATAATATTTATATTAATATAATATTTACGTAATCTTTTACGTGTCATTTTAATGTAGATCTAAGTCATATTTATTTTTTTATTTTTTTACTGGAATATATTGATAAGTTGACAAATGTATGCAAACTTTAATGAAATAATGTATTTTAAATATTTTAAATTCAGTCCCTATTTTCAAAAAAAAAAAAAAAAATCTGTACAATGGCCTCCAGCCCCATAGCCATAATGACATTTTGTATGGTAGCTGCCAGCGATGTTGCTAATGTTAACTTATATCCAATAACTTTGAGGTTTATAAATAAATACAAAGTTCAAGAAATAATTAAAGGGGTCATATGATGCGATTTCAATTTTTCCTTTCTCTTTGAAGTGTTACAAGGCCTGACAGGGCATCATCACAGTATGGTAGGGGCGTAACATTTCCGTCACACGCTTGGGGTATTCAGCCAATCACAACGCATTGGATAGCTGGCCAATCACAGCACCCCTCGCTTTTCAGACCGATGAGCTTTGTAAAAATTTACGCGTTTCAAAAAGGCAGGGCATAGAGGAGAAACAATAATGTACAGTATGTGGAAAATAATGTGTTTTTTAGCTTTAAACCGCATAAACACATTTCATTACACCAAATACACAAAATAATGTTCTTTTTAGCAACATCATATGACCACTTTAAAGAAAGCAGAAAAAAATACTTTTCTTTCAGGCAAAAAGGAAATCTATTGTTATGCCGAGCAAACAGGTTGCCAGATTTGCAACTGAATAAATTTTTTGTTTTTCAATTGACCCTGGTCTGTCCTACTGCATTAATTACTGTATCTCTTCACATATCAGAATATGTGTCATAGCATTTTTGTATTATAAAAGCTTTCTTTTAATGGTAAATATTACAGTTACGAAGTGTAATAATCAAGGATGAGGCAGGTTTCCTCTCACAGAGATTGGAAACTCTTTGAAAGATTCGTATGGGATATGTGTTTATTGACAGCAGACAGAAGTAGTGTGTCATCAGCATATATTGCCACAGAGTATGCATCGCGTCTGAAAACACAGCTTTCAGTGTCACAGTCAGCAGCTTGAGACGGGACGTCTGTTCACAGCTTTTAGCACATGAACAGACATGACCTTACAAACGGGGCTGCGCTCGCTGGCACGAGCCGTCACTGATCCGCATGGGATTTTGTACATAGTGTGATTTGGGGTAGGATGAGGGGCATTCACATTTATTTATACATTTGGGAGATTAAATGTCCTACATGTTTATATTCAATATTTTACAAATGCAAACTACAACAGGTTGTCTGTTTATAGTGAATTTCTCAAAAATCAGAACTGAGATCTAGATATTAGTGAAAGTATGTTTATTGCTCTGTCTGTATGTCTGACTCAAGCCATAATCAACTATTTCTTTCAGATATTTTAAGGTAAACTGCTGTTTTCTAGTTAATCTTTCATTGAAACTACTTCAAGGGAATGTATAGCAACCCCTAATGTGTTATTAGTGTGTTTGTACACTTGAGACACACTTAAAATGTCTAGATGTCATTGCATTAGGTTTAAAATAAATATCACAGTTTCAGCAGTTGTTAACAGAGTAACCACAGAGTCATTAATCTGTTGTCATGCGTTAAAGAAGTACACTTATTGTAATGTGCTGCTGACTAACATACTAAAGCACACAAACAAGTATGATGAAGTTTTGGTACATCAGAAATATATTTAATTGACATATAATAGCAATACAACAGTTAAAATGATAACAATTGTATTGATATTATATTTCAAGTAAATATATTTTTGATGTACCAAAACTTCATAACTACAAATGTGTAATTACAAATATATTACAACGTTTTTTTTTAAATATTACTTTACCATAAATGCTTGTCAGTACAGTTCAGCAGTACACTTAACCATATTTCAAAGAGAATATAAAAATGACATATAAAGATGTATTTAAGTTGGTCAAAAGGCACTCTTATGTGCAATCAATTGCATTTAATATAAATGTAAACTATAATACATTTTAGTAAAAATAAATGCAGTTATGTGTTTGAAAACATCACATTCAGTTTGCACTTATATAATAAAAGTATATACTTTTAACGTATATTATTTCCGTAGCTACTCTTTTTTTAAAGTATGCCAAAAGTGTACTTCTTTCTCACAAGAGAATGCTTTTTCTTTTTGTTAAATTGTTCAACTGTTGTCATATTAATAATCTACTGCTTTATCATTTCAAGCCTGAACATTTGCTTGAAAATATGCTTGTGTTTTCTTTCTTTAAACTAAACAACACTTTCTTTGGTATTTTGTATGCAATGCAACAAGATCCACAGAGATATTTTTTAAGTGTGTTGTAAATGTCCAGATCATTTTTGAAGCCACTGTATGTGGCTCTCGTCTGTGAGTTTGACCTTTCAGATTAATTCCTCTCACAAAATGAATGACAGAGATGATGGGAAGACTCTTATTCCTAATCCGCTAGGACTTGTCTCGACGTATGCAAACTTGAAGAAAAAATGTTGTCAAACAAGTCAAGCACACACTGAACTAGCATGCCCTGCATGGGCATATAAAAACATAAAAAATGACTTCTGACTTTGATGCATTTAATAAATGGACCAAATTAGAGGTGCGCCATTTAGCAAAATATTCATATTCATTATATCCAGCACAATGTCTCAATGATAATGCGAAGTATCACTGAACATGGATAAATGTTAAGAGGAGCACTGGTTGTAAGTTTGATCTCACTGACACATCACTGAAAATCATCGGACTGAATAAATAACAGATGAAGTGTTCATATTCCAGGATGATATTGCAAATTAAGAGTGCTTTCTTAAGTGCTTTCATGCCAGTTTCATTAATAACAGCACGCCTATTCAAACCATTGCTCCATATTTTCATGTTTTGCAAAATTAAGATTCTATATATTTACATTGTGTAGAGCTGTTTTGATCTGTTACTGTAAATTTCAACTTTAGCTGTTTGTAAGATTTTGTATTTCAATAAAACGGCTCAAAAACGTGTCAAGAACTGTGTCTGTGAGAAAAGGTGGCATCAATCACATTAGCAGATAATAGCAAAACGTTACTTTGCTTGGTTTATTCAAAAAATCAGTCAATACATCTTGCCATGACTATTACTGCACTCTAAAAAATGCTGGGTTAACTATAACCCAGCACTGGGTTAAAAAGGGACAAACCCAGCTATTGGGTTGTTTTGACCCAGCGGTTGGGTTCAAAACAACCCAATAGCTGGGTCAAAACAACCCAACCGCTGGTTCAAAACAACCCAACCGCTGGGGTTGTCCCTTTTTAACCCAGCACTGGGTTATATTTAACAGGTTTACAGTTTGACATTATACGCTGTTCTTCAGTTATTGTCCCCTGAAAGTTGACACAGCCTCAGCCATGCAAGACAGTGTCTCATGGGCACGGTTGCTCCGTAACTGTCAGACTCTGTTCCATGTTTTGTCTGTGTCTTGCTCGCCAGGTGTTCCGGGGCGTTATGTCAGACTATGTTCCATGTTTTGTCTGTGTCTTGCTCCCCAGGTGTTCCTTTCCCATGTTTAATTTGTCCCAGGTGTTCCCCATGATGGTTCATGGATCCCAGGTGTGTCACGTCATCCCCTCCTCCTCATGTGTGTATAAAAAGTGTTCCCAGTCCCAAGTTCTCTGTCCGCTGTGAACGTCTTCGTGTAAACGTTTTCCTGAGTTCGTCTCCCTTGGTTCCTTGGTGGTAATAAAGTCCTGTTAAACGTATTCTCCAGCGTCTCCTCGTTCCTCGTGTGTATGCAACGTGACAGTAACTTGTCTCATCCAGAAGAAACTGACTGTTTTGGGGAGCTGCTCGGGACATTTACACATCACTAGCTGTCAGCTTCCTTATTTAAGAAATGATTCACAACCTGATTCGGTGACCTATCTCCAGCAGTGATCAAACCCCCAAGCCCTTCAGAAGTCCCTCATGTGGCGCATTTACATCCTTTCACTGTTTGACTCAACAGATCAAACCATTCCTGATAGAGTGGGGCAGAGCAAACACTCACTATGCCACTATAATTACTGACAGAGGATGATCTGAATACGTTTTGCTCATGTTTTCATATATTTCTATTTTGTAAAACTGATTCAGATGGAGTTTTTGAGAGGATTGGATTTGATTTCACTTTGCTCATGTAGCGGGTCTCTTCCCTCTTCTGTATTTTGGGAAATTCTGGGTGGTGACTTCATCCTTTGTTCTGATTTGGATCACAAAGCTGTGAACAGAGCACGCACACACACACACACACACACACACACACACACACACACACACACACACACACACACACACACACACACACACACACACACACACACACACACACACACACACACACACACACACACACACACACACACACACACACACACACACACACACACACACACACACACAGACAGAGGTCCTGTAGCAGTGATATCACCACCTGCATGACTGGAGCTCAGACAGTTTGGCAACAGGAGTGGTACAGCCCAGTATATCACTGTATCACTAGTATATCACACACACACACGTTTATGCGTATGTCAGAATAGGAATGCGCATGGATTTTTTATAGAATATTGTCGCCACAGATGCCATTTGAAGCTAAACGCTAATCGTTTAAATGGACAGACTATGGATGAAAACTGCTATGATTACTCTACTTTTAAAGCATTAATTTGATTTAACCAATATATCTACATAATATTCACATATGCAGTTCATAGGGGACATATTGTATTAGCTCTACAGTTACAGCATGAAATACTATTTAAACCTATAACATTTCATATAACATTTACCTATTTTTTTCTCACAATTTTGACTTTTTTTTTTAGTTAAAAGTTTACATCTCCAAGTTTGGACTTTATAACTCAATTTAACTCAACAATAGCGAGTTTGTCAATTCTGAGTGTGGGACATAAACTCATGATTCTGGGGAAAGAAGAGAATGGCGAGTTGTTTTTCCTTATCAGAATTGTGAGATATAATCTTGGAATTGCAAGAATAAAGTCAGAATTTTGAAATGTAAACTCAAATTTGCCTTTTTAAAATTATCTTATTCCATGGCTTCCATAGACTGCTACTTGAAAACTCTCATTTTCCGCCACCAGATAGACTCTGTCCACAAAAAAAAAAAGAATATTCTATCATATTTTATCCATTGAGAGAATACATATAATCTCACAAATGTATTTTGTGCACCAACTTTTTTTTTTTTTTGCAGACATTTTGTAAATGTCCTCCTAATATTTTTCTCCAGTGAACAAAACAGTGAAATTGTCAACTACTGTATGTTACCTGTCAATCCATACAGTTCGTCTGTAACATAGTTAACAAAGTCATCACCAGGGAAAACATCTTTTTCTTTTTAATATCAAAATGGTGTTTGATGATTAAGCTTGGCAATTAGCAGATAAGTTACAAAGCAATCATAATCAAGGACCAGAACTATCCATTTTATTACATAACACAGTGCTCCTCCTCTCATGGCTTCATCTGATTGGGTGGCATCATACACTTAGGCCCTGTTTACACTTGGTATTAAGATGTGTTTTGGTCGATCGGATCACAAGTGGACAACGCTAAATACAGGTGCAAACAGGGTGTGAAAGGTTTTGAGCTTGTCCACTTTCGACCACTTCCATAGGTAAGTCTAAAACAAATATGACTGGATTGCTTTCGTGGTGTATATGCTGATGTGGTCAAATGCGTTTGAGCAGCCACAAAAAAGTGACTCGAACCCGCAACCTTTGGGTTACGAGTCCGACTCTCTAACCATTAGGCCACGACTTCCCTAAAAGACCGCCTACTGACTTAATACACATGTAATCATTGCGAAACGTACAAGGACGTGCGCTTATCAGACGGGATTGAAACTTTGACAGGCACGAAAAAGAAACAACAGCAGTTAGTACAAGCAGACGCAATATTAGTGCACGATAACTTTAGCCCTCCCGCTCGTGTTTTGACGCAGACAGAGGAATCCACCCATTTACCCTCTTGACGTAATCATCACCACGGGGGGTAATCGGGTCAGAAGTGGTCGAAAGTGAACAGAAGAGACATATCCGCTTCGTCATGCCTGGAGCTTATCCGTGCTAGTCGCTGAGGAAATACATCAACTTCGCGCTTTAGATCGCCGGATCGGCTTTCACCGTGGACGAAGCGGAGTCCAGCCCGGGGTCGTCATGTGGTTGCAGCTCCTTCGTCGAATCCACCGGCCGCACCGTTCTCAACTCTGCTCACTATAGCCCGGCCTCAGCTCACGCTAAGATCATTACACCAAATACACAAAATAATGTTCTTTTTAGCAGCATCATATGACCCCTTTAATACCAAGTGTAAACAGGGCCTTAGGGTTGTGGTTGATGGTAATGTTGACTGGTTCAGCATCCCACTTGGAATATCTTGTGTTACTGACTCTGTTACAAATTGTACATTATTAATCTGACAGCAATCTTCTATAAACAAGTCTTTTATAATACGAAATCAAATCAAATCTAATATGAAATTAAAGCTGCAAGCAACGTTGAAAGGGCCCTCGCACCCGGGCTCACCGCCACTCGGTGGTTTTAGGAAAACAGCGAACAGTTAGCAATATGCATTTAAAGTGGTAAATATAGGACGAATATGTCAAAGTTATTTACAGTATATGTGCCAAACTTCCTGCTGCCAGCTGGTGGCGCTATGACTATAACTGGATATTGTAGATATGGTATTGTATAGGATAACATGTAGATGTCTTCAAGCCAGGACTTTGATCAAACATGTGAAGTTTGGTACAGATTGATCATTGAACATGGTATGTTTGAGTTACTGTAAAACATGACATATCCTTTTTCCAACAGGTGGCGCTATGATTGTAAATGAATATTGGCCTTTAGTTGTCTTCAGGCCAGGAATCTTACTGAACATGTGAAGTCTAGTGCAGATTGGACATTGCATGTTTAAGTTAGTGTAAAACAAGTCATTTCCTATTGCCAGCAGGTGGCGCTATGATTATAACAGAATATTGGCCTTTAGATGTGTTCAGGCCAGGACTCTTAATGAACGTGTGAAGTTTGGGGCAGATCGGACATTGTATGGCTGAGTTACAACAACTTTTTTTCCATGTCGAAACATCAAATTTTGTCAGGCCGCCACGGACACGCCCTTTAACGAAAACTCAAGATCTTCACAATTTAACATGGCAAAGGCCTTTAGATTAGACTATTTAAATATAATGTTGATGTCATTAAATCTCTAGGAGGAGTTCGTTAGAGAATAAAACATGTCACTTCCTGTTGCCAGCAGGTGGCGCTATGACTATAACTGAATATGGGCATATAGATCTCTTCAGGTCAGGAGTCATATCAAACGTGAAGTTTGGGGCAGATTGGACATTGTACACCTGAATTATAGCAACTTCCTATTTCATGGCGAAACAACGAAGTTTGTCAAGCCGCCACAGACACGACCTTCAACGAAAACTTAAGATCTTTGCAATTTAACGTCACAAAGGGCTTTATATTACACTGACCAAATTTTGTGTGGATCTGTTTACATCTCTAGGAGGAGTTGGAGAAATTGCAAAAATGGCAGAAAACTTGCAGAGAAAATTCAAAATAACAGACTTCCTGTTCGGTTTCGAACTTTGTACCTGTGACTTTTTTTGTAGGTATTGGTGTGTTACATGTGTCTACCGAACTTCGTACATGTATGTGAAACATAGCTTGAGGGACACTTCGTTGAAATTTTATAGGTGACGCTATTGAGCCATTTTGCCACACCCACTTCTGAAACCTATATCAGATGTAAATTATTGCCACTTCTGACGCATGTGCAAAGTTTCATGAGTTTTTGAGCATGTTTAGCGATTCATTTTGGAGAAGAAGAAGAAACTGAGCAATTCCAATAGGGTCCTCGCACCATCGGTGCTCTGGGCCTAATTAAAGTCTAGTCTGAGCATTTGAGCAGTGAGCAGTAAAGTGTGGGTAACACAGTCATTTTTACTTGTTGCAAAGATTAATACACTGATTTTGCTTCCTGAAAGAACCACATGCAGATTCAGACAAGTAAAAAAAAAAAAAAAAACATTAGTCAACATAATAAAAAAGAAACAGTCCAGACTGTTTAAACAGATCTATTTAAAACAGCAACATTTATTTTCTTATTAAAAGAATGTGTAGCATTTAATATTGTCAGTAGTTTAGATCTGAAACTGTAGAGCACAAATAAAACTGAGAGCGCATTACTTATGCTCTTTCTAGCATCCTCCCTTCACAAAGTGATATGTGAGCCCAATTGTAAAATATAGACAGGAATTCTGTAGCTGTCTGGTTCATTTCCAGAAAGAAAGAAAAAAAAAAAACAGGTCAAGCTCTGCTTTCCGAAACAAACAAGACAACTTTATTCGTATTCTCTCTGTACGCCGACCCAGAAGAAAACACTGATTCTGTGTTGAGTCGACTGCTCTGAGAGCTCCTCTGAGACAATGAGCAATTGCTATAGCAAAAGAAAGCCAATGAGCTTCACTGATACATGTGAAACAGCACTAGGGAGAACCATTATTAGCAACATACACTGATACACAGTAGCAGTGCTCCTCCCCATCCACATATGTTGTGCTGCAGTAGACAACATTAATATAGCATAAGCATAAATACTAATATGTGACCCTGGACCATAAAACCAGTCATAAGGGGCAATTTTTTTAAAAATTGAGATTTATACATCATCTGAAAGCTAAATAAATAAGCTTTGATGTATGGTTTGTTAGGATAGGATAATATTTGGCTGCGATACAACTGTTTGAAAATCTGGAATCTGAGGGTGCAAAACAAAATCTAAATATTGAGAAAATCGCCTTTAAAGTTGTCCAAATGAAGTTCTTGGCAATGCAGATTACTAATCAAACATTAAATTTTTATATATTTACGGTAGGAAATGTTCAAAATATCTTCATGGAACATGATCTTTACTTAATATCCTAATGATTTTTGGCATAAAAGAAAAATCGATAATTTTGACCCATACGATGTATTGCTGGCTATTGCTACAAATATACCCCAGCGACTTAAGACTGCTTTTGTGCTCCAGGGTCACATATATTAAAATCACGCAACTTTGATATTAATTTGCTTTACTGAAAAGATAGCTGTAGTCATTAAAATAGGCACATTAAATATGCCTTAGAAAGTCATTACCGTATCTTAATTAGGACAGAACTTATGTATTTAATTCATAATTATTAAAAGTTTTGTTTAGTTCATTAATTATTTAAAGGTGATCCAACAAAAAATGGATAATTGGAAACTGATTTTTTGAACTTTTTTTGTTGAAGCAAGTTGGAGCTAAAGTCTTCAGGACAGTGGCCCTCCAGGACTGAGTTTGGAGACCCCAAATCTAAGCCTTTGATATGGTTTATCATGATATATTGAAAACCAGACTCAAATATAGGAATGTCTAACATATCCTGGATCAGAAAGTATCTAATTGATAGAACAAAATGGGTGCGAATGGCAGGCGCCTTTACAGACTGCCAGGGGTATTCCTCAGGGTTTTGTTTTGAGTCCTTTACTTTTGACCCAATGACCCAATAAGCATTTTGCTGTCCAATGTTCATGCCTTAACTTTGTAATTTCTTATATTGCATTAGTTTTTAATATTTCACATGGGGATTTAATAATTTTTCACTTTTCAGTCTGAGTTAAATCTCTTTTTTGCTAAATTTATCTGTAAAAGAAAAGCTGCTTAATAATTATGCACACATGAATTTAAGGGGTTTTTCACTTCCAACCTACAATTTTATATCACTTATAAATGGTTGCATACAAAATTAATAGTTGTTATGAAGATTGATGTTGTTTGGAATTGGTAAAATGTGCTTGGAAAAAATAAATATGATCAGAATATCAACTTGCCTAATAATTATGCATGCACTGTACACACGTTTGTAGAAAGAAATTAAATGGAAAAAAAAAAAAAACTTTATTCATTTATTTGGGCCAACCATCAAAATGTAATGCAAGAGATTTCTACACCTTAATAGGGCTCATGGTTCTCAGTTGTCAAAACCACTGTGGTTTCTAACCTGCATATCTACAGTAATGAGCATTTTCTGTGTAGCAAAATGTGAGCACCATGTAGGCCAATAGAAGGTTTTAGAAAATGAGCCCAAAGAATCCCACTGCCCCTGTGGGACACAGCTGAAATGGACCGTGCTGATAAAAAAAAAGGGTCACTTACTTTGTCCTTTTCCTCCCTTCCTCCCAGCTGCAGAGTCATTTGTTAGGAGACATCATATTACAGTATGTTAATTTTCACATGGTTTTTCTCAGGCTTTGATATAATCGCATCTCTCTTCTTCACCAGATTTTTCTGACCTGTTGTACTTTCAGTGATGATGATTTCGATAGTGCAGGTGCACAGAATTGATTAATCAGTGGGAGACCCTTCCTCACCAGGCCCTGGTCATATCACCTGCTCAGTAATAACAATTTGGCTGCCAATGCCTCTGTTTACCGTTTCATGATATACTGTATTATGACCCAGACTTCATCTGATATCACATATGATAATGACCCATGGAGTTTACATAAAATAAATACATTTTATGATTGATTTCGTTTACATTGATTGTATAATAGACTACTATCTGCTGTTTTAGGTCACCAAAACTCACCCGTCCCTTCATGCCTGCCTGTTTTTGCCCCACACAGACAGGGCTTGTGGTTTGTTGGCATGGAGCTGCCCAACACCATCTGTTCCTCCACCAGTGTGCCTGGATACACATACACATTATATTGATCAGCATTTTTCAGACGATTACAATGCAGCAGCAGTACTGATAGATGTTGACTGCCACAATAAAAGAACCAGGGATAATTATAACATGAATGTATGCATATAAACTGATTACTGCCACTTGCTAAATTGCTCATGCCTCTAGTTTAATAGCTTCGAGTCTTTAACTTCAGTGCATAACTTGTTATACATTCGTTGTGCTTTCAGACGTGAACTGAGAACAAAAGCAAAAGCAAAATCAAGAGATTTTACTGTAAATATTCACAGCATCATGACTAGCACAATACTGAACTTTGCTGTGCTGTGTCTGGGAACAGGAGGAGATGCTAAATATAGCCTAAAAGCTTTGTTTTACAAAGCTAGAAATTCTACTTTCATCCTTCTCTCCCAAACTCCCATGTAACAACTGTCAGAGACTGTGAAGAGCTTAATAATAACCAGGAGCTATTTTCAGATTTCCAGCCCATTTTCTAACATACGGACGTCACACTGAGAACATGGACATTCACAATCCATTTGTGTTTCATTTCAGATCGCTTCAGACATATTTGAACAACACAGCATTAATGTTTTCATCTATAGATTCCAGACTCAAATCAGTGAGCGCAAGGTGACTAAATTTAAGCATGCTCATGCAGGTAAATATATTATTTTAAATCCCTGTGCTGGAATTATTTCATGCTGACATGATGAGTCACTTCCCTTTGCCCTGCAACATTATGCAGTTCCAAATGTGGAAGATGAGGTAATCAGTCACGGCTTATATGACATGCGGGTGAAAAAAACAAAACAAAGATGGCAGACTTGGCCTGTAGCATGGCATGAAATACTGCCAGAACACAAATCAGTTTATTTAATGAGTTGTTACTGGTTTTCAGTTTAATTCATGAAGCTACTGAATGCATGATTGACAACAGCCATCTTTTTTTTTTTTTGCTGTAAGTAATACTGATCATACTGTCTGACACTGACGCAATAGATCACTATTTGAAATACTTGCAACAACAGTTAATTATTTAATTTATTTATTTGTTGTAAATGCATTGGTAAGAAGCATTTATCACAAGTAGGCTTACCATTTAAAATACTATTAAAAGAGCAAACTTTTTACATAAACACCCATTTACATGCGTTTTATTCACTACCAAAGTCAAGTTTGTGAGTAGACATAATACACCATGGTTCACCGCCATCAGCCTGCATCAGCCGCTGTTACACATAACCCTCTCAATAAAACTACATTATCCGGGAGCAAGTGAGCGCAGCCAATAGGCGTCAAGAACATGAAGTGACATGCGTTGAAGTGAGAAAAAACGGCGCGAGGCGAGCTTTGTCATCATTCGAACCTGGATCTTTTTGTGTGAAGGTAGGTGGGTGTGTGTGCGTGCCTACATTGTTATGGTAAAATGCACACGATTTTATACATTTGTGCGATGCGTCTTGCATGAGTAGGATTAATGAACTGTAGATTTATATTTCTGTGGCATGCATGTCATATATTGAGAGTTAAGGGAGGCATGCTTTTCCCTGGTCTACACAGTGCGTTTGTTTATTATTGTTAATGCCTTAAGTTTATCCAATGCCTGCATGCTTCACTCCGACCCGCTTTTAAAGGTTTGTCTTAATTTAGGTCACGTTTAAGTCAACATGTTGGTGGTATAATCTGATAAGAATATTGAAAAGTCACAATATCTGATCTATATTACGATAAGCTTTCTCATGCATCTTCGTCTCCGTATAGTTTATAACACCATAGTTTTGCATTCATAATGCATTGCTCGTGCATCAGACCGTTGCAGGTTCGAGTACAGCCAGATTGCATAATGTTTTTGTAGTGTGCAGGAGTTATGGAGATGTAGTAAGAGCAGGGCGGAGCTGTGCACGCTTGTCTTTGTTTGGAGCTGTTCTCTCCTTGTCTCTAATAAAAGCGCCTTTGTCTCGCCACAAAATGCACTTCAGTATCGTTGTTCATTTTACAGCAAGAACACACAAAAATAGCAGACTTCTAACGACAAAGTGTATTTTTTCCCCCTCCCCAAGTCTGGTTTTCACACGTGCAGGGGAGGGGGCTGTGTGTGTGTTTTTGAAGAAAACGCGCCAGTTTTTTTTTTCCCGCGAAGCTGTAGCAAACCTTGGCGCGCTGAATTCAAGACATGCCGTCATCTAAATTTCTTTACTTGTTGGGCTGTAATGGGAACCCAGTTTACCGAAAAAGTGACCAGACCTCCTGTTGGGCACATCAGGAGTCCTCAATCGAGAAAACCCACATGAAAAAATTGTATAGTAAATACTATAGTGTTTTTGAACCATACCATAGTAAAGTATTTGCATTAATTTGTTGTGGTAATTCTGTAGTTGCTGTGGTAACATAACAACTATAGTAATATAAACAAATTACTTTACCCAATACTGTACTAAGTTTTCTACAACTATGGGGTATATACTACAATACACTACAGTTTACTGTAGTAATACAGTTTATCAGTTCACTATAGTTAATACTACAGTATGCTGTAGCATTCATTAACAAAGTGTTGTAAATACTATACAGTATAATACACTTTACTATAGTATGGTTCAAAAACACTAGTATTTACTATAAATTACTGTAGTATTATTTTTTTTTCACGTTGGAACGATTTATTTTCTTAAAATAAATAAATGAAAATGTATAATAATAAATACAATGTATAAAAAGGTGTGCACTGGTATATGTGGTTTATGAGGACACAAATGTGTATACTGTCATGGGTACTGCAACGTAAACATGGTTTATGAGGACACTTCCCGTGTCCCCGTAAAACAAAAGGCTTAAAAAAACATACTAAATTGTGTTTTATGAAATTCAAAAATTGCCAGCAGTTTTCTGTGAGGGGTAGGTTTAGGTGTAAGGCGATAGAAAAACCATTACGCCTATGGAGAGTCCCCGTAAACCACCAATGCAAGTGTGTGAAAATACACACACACACACCTATATCACATTATTTATATATATCTCTCACACACATGCGCATAGATATAGATAGATGGATATATAATCTATATCTCTCACACACATGCGCATAGATATAGATATGTTTAACAGTATTGCGTGGAACACTAATGTCACTGATTTGGTTTTCAGGCATACGTCGACCCTCTAGTCTTCTGCAGCAATGGCATCTTCAAGTGGTAAGACCTGTATTTATACATGTGTAAAACACAGGCATGTGGAGATATTTGTAGCAGATGAGGCAGAGATGACACTTGAATGCTGCAGTTACCAAGTAAAGCTTGTTTCAGGTATTCAGGTCAAGGAGCTGGACAAGCGTGCCTCAGGACAAGCTTTTGAGGTCATCCTTGGGAGTCCTGCTCCAGATGCCAAGGCTGAGTTCCCTCTCTCTCCTCTGAAGAAGAAGGACCTTTCCTTGGAGGAGATCCAGAGAAAACTAGCCGCTGCTGAAGAGAGACGCAAGGTGCATCCCTATACTTCTCGCAGACGTTTTATGAAATATTCAAGGCATGCTAGTTAACATTTAAGTCCATATAAAACCTGTTCGACAATAATAAATGTATGAAACTTTCTCCAGAAGCAAAGAGTTCAAAGGGTCATGTACTCGTGTATACAAGGGGGGTTTCTGTTCAATCTATTCTTCGAATAATTGACTGCTTTTAATCTGACTAAAGTTTCATATTACTATCTTCAAAGAGTCACGGATAACTAAATGCTGTTTTCCTCCCCTTTTCTCTAGTCTCATGAAGCCGAGGTTCTGAAACACCTAGCAGAGAAGCGGGAGCATGAGAAGGAGGTGCTTCAGAAAGCTCTAGAAGAAAACGACAATTTCAGCAAGATGGCAGAAGAGAAACTGAACCAGAAAATGGAAGCCAACAAAGAAAACCGCTCGGCCATCATGGCAGCCATGAACGAGAAGTTCAAGGAGAAGGTAAAGGTGACTCTGTGTTTTCGTAGATCGTTTTTGTCACCATAAAAACCATCAATAATTTTTGCTTCTGTTTTAGGACAAGAAGCTGGAAGAGGTTCGAAAAAACAAAGAAAACAAAGAGGTCAGCTGTGAAGAAAACTGAAACCTACAGTTATAGGGGATTCAGATGTTTTTTTTTTTTACTTATCCAAAGATTTTCTGTTTTCTTTTGAGTTCACATGAGAGGGGAAAAAAACGAGCTGTCATCATGGGTCCATGTTCAGAAAACAAACAAATACAGCTTTCGGTTTGTATATAGCAGTGGTTTTACACATTGATGAACTCTCCTTCACTTATCTGTGCGCTATTTAGACTGCAGCTTTGTCTGATATTAGCAGTCTTCTCGACCTGGTAGGGACTCGTGTATGATGTGCTTAACATGCCGGTGTACTGTATTTCTTGAGCTTTTTGCTTTTCTCGAGGTTAGGAGCTTGTTTGTGTGTTTTTCGCTTCAAGCACATGACTGTAATGCAAAATTAGCAATACACGTTGACATCTTTGACCTTCAACTTAACTGTTGTACCAAATAAAAGAAGTACTAAAACTAGTTCTGGCTTTCAAGTGTTACATTATGGAGAACGGGTGACTATTTCTAAAGCAGTTTCACAAAGTATTACATACTGTGCCTTATGAGAGGACTGTATTCATGTTGACTTGGTAAAACTTGTGATTAAATCTAGTATAGGTTGAAGTGGATAATTTTTCCGTTCACCTGAGAAACCTGTCCAGAAGAGCAGGTATAACATGGATTGTGTCTCCCTCTAGTGTGGAAAGTGTTTACTTGCTCCACCAATGCGTTCCTTAAAGCTGCAGTCCGTAACTTGTGGCGCTCTAGCGGTTAGTAAACAGCCGCGTTCGTCTTGCGGAAGAACGTTGTAGCCGGAACTACTTCTCTGTTTATGTCTATGACGGATCACGCAGGTACCGAGCTACTCCGCATATAAAATAGTCCGAATATAAACACTTAATATAGGTGTACCGTAGTGATTCAGGATAAGCCAAAAACACGGTTTGAAAATGGATTCATGGTGTACTCGCTTATATAAACTTTGAACACAAAAGTTACGGACTGCAGCTTTAACATGTATCTATCTCAGCGTGTCTCCTAGCTCAAGCAAGGTATATTTAAGAATTAGAGCAATAAAAAAAAAAGCATTTTCCGTGACATTCTGAGAGTTCAGCGGCATTTGATCATTGATGTGTCCGGTGACCATATTTGAGGGTATGCGAAGTTATTTGACATTTTTGGACACCTTAAAGTCAGTAAAGAAGCTTTATTAAAAAATGAAAATACTAGATAATCATATCTCCGACATATTTCTAAACGTCTGTCCTGAGTAGATAGTATAGACTGTATCTGTGTGTGTATCAAAGCAGGTGCTTTGGAAAACTATAGGGGATATTTTGATCAGTTACTGTGACTGGAGGGTGTTATGCACTCTGTATACAAATTTAAGCCCGTGGGGTAAACGAGATCTTCAACATCTGTATTGTCTTTGGTGAGAGGTGACCCTTTAACTGGGTGTACAAATTACTCCCACATTATTATCGAAGTTAAAGTTTAGTTCATGTTTATTGTATGCGATTTTCTGAGCTGTTCCCTGCACCATTGAAAAGTGCCATTTATCTGTCTTTAAACAGTCATCTTCTGTTGAGCCGGGGGGGGAAAATAAATAAATAAATAATTGGTTAACCAAACAATATGGGGAAAAAAAAAATGATGTGGAGGTCAATGGCTACCAGCAACTGGTAACCCATGTTCTTTAAAATATCTTTGTTCATCAGAAGAAAGAAACATGTACACATATGGTACAACATGAGGGAAAATAAATGATGACAGTTTTCATTTTTGGGTGAACTGTCCTTTTAAATGTTAAAATGCATTCAAATGTAGTTTCAGAATTGGATGCCATTATAGGCCAGTCGTGTGGAACCCTTAAAGGTCCCATGACATGCTGCTTTTTGGATGCTTTTATATAGGCCTAAGTGGTCCCTAGTACTGTATCTGAAGTCTCTTTCCCGAAATTCAGCCTTGGTGCAGAATTTCAGCCACTACGAGCCAGTCCCACAATGAGCTTTCCTTAGGACGTGCCATTTCTGTGTCTGTAGCTTTAAATGCTAATGAGGAGGAGAGAGGCGGGGCAACTGCCATGCTTCGCTCGTTTGCAAGCCATGATGTCTCTCGAGGAAAAAAAAATATTGCGCTCGCCTCGCACGGTAGTAGCTCATTTTCTCATGGGCGGGCCAAATTCTCTGGGCGGGCAAAGCAGAGAAAGGGGAGGTAACCTTTCCCCGTATGACGACATAAAGGGAAGATTCCAGATTGGGCCATCTGAGCTTTCATTTTCTCAAAGGCAAAGCAGGATACCCAGGGCTCGGTTTACACCTATCGCCATTTCTAGCCACTGGGGGACCATAGGCAGGCTAGGGGAACTCATATTAATGTTAAAAAACCTCATAAAGTGAAATTTTCATGCCATGGGACCTTTAAAGCTTATCAATATATAGATAAGTACAGGTTCAATATGTAAGTACACGTATTTATAGCAGCAAATGTACTCCAACTGATTTGAATTATTTATTTTTTTTATCGGAGTATTGCTGACGTTTGATTTCAATTAGACCTTTTAAATGTAAAGCATTTTGAATGTTTCTGAGGAAAAGTATATTGAGCCACTGGAGGGAGCATTGCACAAGCACTTCCAATGCACCATTGCAGTTCCTGACAGGCCTGTCAGATACCTCTTCATTTGGCTGCTGTGCTGACGGTAGCCACGATAGGCTTGTTGTACTTGATAAATTGTCTAAACATTTTTCTTTTCTTTTTTTTTCTTAAAGGTCCCATGACATGCTGCTTTTTGGATGCTTTTATATAGGCCTAAGTGGTCCCTAGTACTGTATCTGAAGTCTCTTTCCCGAAATTCAGCCTTGGTGCAGAATTTCAGCCACTACGAGCCAGTCCCACAATGAGCTTTCCTTAGGACGTGCCATTTCTGTGTCTGTAGCTTTAAATGCTAATGAGGAGGAGAGAGGCGGGGCAACTGCCATGCTTCGCTCGTTTGCAAGCCATGATGTCTCTCGAGGAAAAAAAAATATTGCGCTCGCCTCGCACGGTAGTAGCTCATTTTCTCATGGGCGGGCCAAATTCTCTGGGCGGGCAAAGCAGAGAAAGGGGAGGTAACCTTTCCCCGTATGACGACATAAAGGGAAGATTCCAGATTGGGCCATCTGAGCTTTCATTTTCTCAAAGGCCAAGCAGGATACCCAGGGCTCGGTTTAAACCTATCGCCATTTCTAGCCACTGGGGGACCATAGGCAGGCTAGGGGAACTCATATTAATGTTAAAAAACCTCATAAAGTGAAATTTTCATGCCATGGGACCTTTAAAGCTTATCAATATATAGATAAGTACAGGTTCAATATGTAAGTACACGTATTTATAGCAGCAAATGTACTCCAACTGATTTGAATTATTTATTTTTTTTATCGGAGTATTGCTGACGTTTGATTTCAATTAGACCTTTTAAATGTAAAGCATTTTGAATGTTTCTGAGGAAAAGTATATTGAGCCACTGGAGGGAGCATTGCACAAGCACTTCCAATGCACCATTGCAGTTCCTGACAGGCCTGTCAGATACCTCTTCATTTGGCTGCTGTGCTGACGGTAGCAACTCGCACTCATTATGTCAGATTTTATCGTGGATCGCTCCTCTAATGCGCACTAATCTGGCTTTAAAGAGAACTGAAAAAGAAATCGTATTCCTTGTCCTACACCGCTGTGTAGGTGTCTTTGTAAAGTATATTCAATACATTTTCTTGAGTGGAGTCAACACGGAGGTCAAAGGTCATGCAGACAATTGCTGGGACCAGTGTAACGTCAATGCAGCAAGATAGTCGTTATAATGTCTGGAGCAATCCCAGCAGTGAAGGAACTGAAGCTTATAATCACTGCGGACTATGCCACTTCAGCTTTTTTCTCTTTCCCAGTCTGTTTACCTTTCCGCCACTCACTCTGACAGCAAACCTTTCAGATGTCCTCTCTAAAGCTGACATCCCCCTCAGATTTCATTTCATGAAGGTCAACACAATCTCAAAGAGAAGTCAAGTTGCCCCCACACGACCCAAATGCAGATAAAGGAAGAAATACACTTCTGAAGACGGCAACAGAACATCACTACAATTAGTGAGGGCTGGGTCAACAACACACACAGTGCAGTACGAGCTTTCAAGATAAAGAAATGGACAAAAAGCTCTTTTAAAACAGCTTCTTAGAAATGCACTGTCTGTATTCATGTTGATTTCTTCATACACACTGAATACGTTAGTGCTCACATCTTCATCTTAGTTTTTTTACTTTATTTACAGATACAAATTATTTATTGCTTAGCAAATATCATTTACATTTTATTTTACATCTTGAACTAACCTTGCCTGCTAATGAGTCCTTATGACATGATTTCTTGTTTTATGTTTTTTCTTTCTTTTCACATTGGTTGCATCTGATTTGACTTTTTAAATAAGCAGAGACTCAGTTTTGTTATTTTTTTTCTTTCTTTAGTTTCTTTTCCTTTTTTACAAAAAAATAATGTTTCTTCATTATCATACTCGTACTAGTATAACTATCACTCTGACATTGTTTACATTATGGCAAAAAACATATATAAAAATGGGTTTTTAATATATTTTAATGTTTTTTTTTTCTTTAAAATAATAAATTTGCTCGTAATGTACTTTAGCCAAATCAGTCATAAATATCATAAGCGTTAGTTTTGAGTAACAGTATCGTGGATTATCTTTTCCCATGTTTACACCATTCAGTCACTGTTCAGGTTTTGGGGTTTTACGCTGTGTTAACACTCTTATTTGCAGTGTTAGTATTATTAATCATATACAGTAGGAGACCTGTTTGAACAATGGATTATTTCTCTCTTGCAGGGGCTAATGCTTCAGAGCAGGATTTCCAAACCCAGGGTTAAAAGCGGTGCTAATCCTCTTCCAAATTACCCCCATGCTTTAAAGCATGTTTAACAAAGATGATAACCTGGGGTTAGGTGCAGTGTGAAAAGACTTGGAGAAGCGTTTGATTTGGGCCAGTGAACAGCCACATACAATCGCAACTGCCTGCAGCTCCCTAGCATTGTGCCATTTTGCTCGGACAAAAACCACTCACATTTATTCACGTTTAAACAAAAGTTTGCCTTCATGTCATGCATTTGGAATGAAATTGAAAAATCGACATAAATGCATACCATAACAGTAAGTGCACATCACGGTTATGGTTTGTTATTCACTAGATGAGGTTGTGCCAGCTGAAAACTGAACATCAGCTTTAAGAAAAGCCATAATGTCTGAGACCGCATTGGGTTAGGCTTCATAGATGTTAGGTAAAATCTTGGATTCTGAAAAATGGATAACAAAGAGCGGTTATGATTTCAAATGACTAAATCAAATACGTGTGCATTCAAGAGCTTAAAGGTCACTAAAAGCATGAAAGAAAATGTCTGCTAATGAGCATGTAAATGTCTTTGTAAGAATGTCCTTCCTTCCTTTTCCTGGAATCTTCTCAAATCATGCTGATCATTGTGTTTTGTTCATCTCATCTGGAGTGCTGTTGCCATTAACCCCTTAACTGTCTTCCCGATTTTTGAAAATTCACGAGAAAGTGCACTATCCAAATACAGACCTAAGGTTGGTCTCTTTTTAAAGAAGACAATTCGCAGATTATTACAGAGGGGGAAATCATTTAATAAAATGAAAGTATTAAAAAGTTATAGAAGTTTAAATATACTGTAAAGAAAATGTATTATTTTTATTTTATTTTATATAAAATACATATTTAATAAAAAAAAATAGTTAAAAATGCAAAAATTGCTATCAAATTAAAGCCATATGTCTACATAAGTTGTGTTCCAAATTTGAAGTTGATATTAAAAAATTGAGGTGCATATGCAATTTTGTTTAGGCGTTATACCACAAACAGCCACCGGGTGCCACCCAAACTCCATTGATTTTTTTTTTTTGATGCATGTCTGTCACAAATCTATCAATGTCTCTCTCAATATTACGTCTATCACAAAAACCACCAAATATGAAATCTTTTTTCAGTTAAAGTGATTTCAGTTGAGCCAGTACAAGGTTAATCAGCGCATCTCTCCTCACAGGTATAATTATTTCAGACAAACACCTATTGGGGCAGGGGGCAGGTTTACTATGCAGTGCATTTTCATGTCCCCATCATTATATATCTAGGAATAATTCACCCAATAAAAGAACATTTGCTGAAAATGTACTCACCCTTAAAGTTAAAAAACACAGTAATGATGGATTTGTTTCTTAAACACACAGCTTTTGTCTTCTCAAGATATTAACTGTTGGACGAGTGATGTGATGTTTTTATCAGCTCATTCTGACGGCACCCATTCACTGCAGAGGATACACTGGTGAACAAGTGATGTATTGCTACATTCCTCCAAATCTGATGAAGAAACAAACTCATCCCAATTTCGGATTGCCTGAGGGTGAGTAAATGTTCGGCAAATTTTCACTTTTGTGTGCATTATTCCTTTAATATATTGAATAAAAACGATTACAATTGAGCGGACATTTCATTATTTCATTGCATACATTAGAGTGGATGTTGCCATTTTGGACATGTCCTTAGTTGTGAACCTGACAATCTGACAATTTATTTGGAAAAATGCAGGTGTCTTTACCTTTCTCTAATAATAATAATAATAATATATATATAAAAAAAAAAAAAAAAAATAAACAAAATCGAAATAAATAATATATTAAAATAATAATGTAAGTGGTAATTGACTATTTCACAAATGCTATTATTGCAAAATAAATGAATAATAATGAATAATAATATATTAAAATAATAACCATAATTATATATCATATAAAATAACTATATATATATATATATATATATAACCAATTCATAGGTTGTTCTTGTGTCCTCATTATCACTTTGCTTCCGTTTAGTGTTTTGCAATATGCTTTTAGTGACATAATTTTTAAAAGAAAAACAACAGCACAAACGTAGATAATTCTGGTTTTAGTTCATTCTATTTATTTATTTATTTTTGTAATTAGTGAAATTAAACCATATCCTCCATACACTCTAAGAAAAAATGGTAAAAATAGGGCCCAATGTACTGTATTAACACAAAGGATTTTTTCGTATTGATTTTCCACAGGTGTTTTACCCATATTTTGAATTATGCATTGCATTGTGTTGTATTTGAGGGCTAAAGTAAAAGTGTATGTATGTAACTGATAATGTCCAGTAACTGTTCTGTTCTTCAGCTTATTTCTATTTTACAATCTAGAAAAAGCCATCCCCGCAGCTTCAAAACAATCCAACCGAGGTGCCTAGACCCAAAAGTAAAATACTTCGAAAAATTACTTTTTTACTTTCTTACAATCTACACATGTTCCATGAACAAACCAGATCAGAATGCATGATTGCTGAAAGCTTCAGCCCATATTTCAACAGGCCTGACATTAGTCTGAGGCGTGCGGACAGCATCTTTGTGGGACACGTCCTTTGCATGTCAAACCTGAAATTGATTCTCCCAGAATTCTTTGTAATGTTGCCTTCTCTCAGCCCTTTGTGTGTGCTGGCCCTGATGAAAGAAAGCAAGCAAGCAAAAGCGGTGGCATGTTTACTAGCAATCTCAGAATTGCAGCTATTCTAGGAGTGATTTACTGCACTGTAAAACCCGATAAGTTCAGAATACTCCATTTTTGTGGACACCGATTACCTCAAAAAATGTAATTAAGCAACTCAAATTTTTTAAGTTAACATTAATCATAAATAACAATCAAGTCAAACTAAAAAGCTTAAATTTGTTTTTGCTTAATGTTTAAGTGCGCTCACGATGCTTTTGAGAAACGCAGCCCTAAACATTGCAGTTAACAGCAGCGACATTCAAAACGTACGTTAGGACTGCGTTTACTGAAAAAATGCCGGCTAACGTTAACATTAGTGCCCTTCTTTGAGGTTAACATTATACTATAAGCAGTGACGCTAAAATAGCATTCAAAATGCGCATTCAAAAGCACTAGGCCAGGGAAATGCCGCGCTTTACAGCGCTGTGTAAAAACAGCGTTTCCCAAAAATGAAAACATTCCTTTATCATGATATTCTGACAACACTCAAAAAGCAAATAAGACATTTTCACAGTTGTTTTGATTTACTTACAAGTTGTTCCATTAAGTTTGCTCCGGTCGCTTGCGAGTCTCCGCCATGTTGAATGGATTCTTCTGAACGTCGGTTAGAGCAACGCGGTGACGTCACTTTACGTCACTCAGTAAACTTAAAAATAATAATTTATATAGAAGAGTTTACTCAAAACTGTTGAGCCACACAAAAATAAAACTCAATTCCTCGTTCAGAAAATGCAATTGTTATAAGTTGCATCAACGATTTAACAGACTTTAATTGCAGTGTTCTTAATCTTTATAAGTTAGTAGTACTGTTCGGGTTTACAGTGTGTTACTCTCATATGATTCAGGTCTGTCCTCTGCCCAGCTGCAGACCCCACAGCTCTGGAAGTATAGAAACAAGTAGACTGTGTTTGGAATAGGCCTACTATTTATTGCATTACTATTCAGTATACAAGTATACAAAAAAAGTTGTTTTTGACAGTAGTGATATACATTTCAGACATCTTTGCATATTGTTTCAAATGAAATGTAAAGGTCAAGTTAAACACATTGTGGGATACAATATTATGTGAAGTACGCTCACATATAACATTAGTAATATATGTCCATAAGGGCTGACTACTCCCACATCAAACTGGGTGGCATCTTAATGAAGCGAGGGATGAAGTAGGAGAGAAGTGCGGAGGCTTCACAACATGTTCTCTGGATGGATGATGGCAGAGATGTGTGTGAAGAGACGGTTTCTAATACTTTCAGGAAAAAAATTTCTGTATGTGGGTGTTTCTTCAACTGTGGGCACTTTTTGGCCTTGTTGACTCACTTAAAATAATTTTTTCCCCCCACACTCTGGCTAGTTTATTTGTCTAGTATGTCCAACGGTGGACATACATCACAGAATAATGTCTGTAATTTGTTTTCTAAACGTTTTCTGAACATTTTGCTGAAAGTTTCTGACAGTGACATTTCCACAACATCTCAAATCAACCATTGTGTTCACTAATATTCTGTGGTGGCGTTCAGAGTAAATAAGCATTTTTACTTTGTTACTGTACTTAAGTACATTTTTCAAGTATTTTTCGAGTATTTTTAAATGTTTATTTCACTACATTCCAAAGCATTTTATTGTACTTTCTTAAAACATTATACATTTTTCCCTATGTGACGTCTGGTTTTACATTATATTGTTTGCCAATGCACATTTTGTTTTGACTATATATATACAGTATATTTTTTAATATTTTATTTTGTTTTGTTTTTCCCCCACTTGTTTGCACACATTAAGTGCAAATGAAATATAACCTAAATTGATATTTTAACATATTTAACGTTTTGACAGTCTATAACAATGCTGGAGTAATATTTTTATACTTGATTTGTGCACTTTGTCCACAACTGATGGCATTTGGAGTAAAATGAAGTCATTTTGCATAAACTTACAGCTTAAGTTGAAAGTCACACACACACA
>NW_015536464.1:173100-173247 GCF_001515605.1 Sinocyclocheilus anshuiensis | reverse complement strand
TTAATTCTGTATGATTTATAAGCTTTTGTACCCGTGGGGACCACAATTTAGGTCCCCAGCGTGACACGAGTCCCCATGAGTCTTTGTGTAGTCAGGTTTAAGTCCCCACAAGGATATATAAACCAGTACACCCGCACCCACACACAA
>NW_015536464.1:168674-172987 GCF_001515605.1 Sinocyclocheilus anshuiensis | reverse complement strand
TCTCTCTCTCTCTCTCTCTCACACACACACACACACACACACTTATGTTTAAAGAAGAAGGTAAAAAAAACCAACAACAAAGTAACAGTTCTTGTCATTTATTTATCTCTTCTTTGTCTCAGAAAGCAAGAGTTCCCATACAACAAAATGTATCTTTTCCATGTGCATTAAAAGTTTAAGGAGGCAGAATCGTTCAACCAGATGGTAAAAGCTAATGTTTGTTAGCTGCAGCTGGAGAACTAACCTCATGCTCTAATGTTCATCATGACTGGATTCAGTTTCTCTGTTCCAGCATTAGAGCACGAGTGTTTGGACATTCAGTTTCACAGCGCTTTCTACTCAGCCTCTGTGGGTGGATATGTTTCTGCCTCAGTCATTCACACCATGATACATCTCTTCTTTGCACACTTTGACCCTGGACTTTGAAATTCATCATGCACATCTGACATGGGGCCATTTCACAGCAGACTCAGGACCACATCATCAGTCCACAGACATCAGACAGGAGGAGGTTTTCACTCCAGACCTTTCAGAAATGCAATTGTGTGTGCCATCCGTCGTCACTGTGACACCACATGAATATGAGAGAATTTTGGAAGAAGGCAGGGATGGACTGAGAATAACATGAAGACTTTTCCCAAAAGAGTCACTCGACTTTTGGGCTGGCATACTTGTCAAAATCAAGTTGATTTAAAGGGAGAAATAAGTTCAGACAAATATTGTCTAGTCAAGATTCCCAATGGTGTTTTTTTATGCACTGAAGGATACTAAGGGAAGGAGATGCTACTTTATGTATTTGTATTATTTTCATGTTTTTATGTCCACTCTGCAAATATATCAACATAATAGTGTAATGCAACATAAATGATTATGGTTGTTCAAATGATAAATAATACCCTATACACAGTGCCATTAGTACTGACTGAATTGTGCCTTTTCTGGTTGTTCCATTAGCTGTTTTAACAACTAATCTCTTGTTCTTTTTTGTTTATACATTTTTTTTTTTTACATAAAAGCATTTAGCAACCATGGAGGGAATTATGCTTACAGAAGGTCAGCACAAATATTTTGAATTAAACTGAATGTGCTGTTAGTACCGCTTACGGTCATGTCACATTGAAAGTGTCACAAAATGGTCAAGAAGCAACACAATAGCATTATGCAGTAATGTTAGCACAGATATGTTTTTCTAATGAGGGTGGGTTGGTTCATTGGTTCACCACTTTTCCATATGATGTACAGTTGTACATGATATAAAGTTTGAGGAGGGCCCTTTGCCAGAACCCCTGAACCCCTGAGCGAGGTCCATATGGAACTGACTTGTTGAGTCTGATATGTAAGAACTTGACTGGTCCAGATCTAAACCCATTTAACACCTCTGAGATGAACTGGAACAGAAGACCTGCCGTCAGTGCCTAGCTAATTAATGCTTATGTGTCTGAATGGGACAGAATTCTCCAAAGTTTCATTGTATGGTGTAGCATTAAGATTTTATTTTTTCCATTACGCTCTGTAAATTAAATGTTGTTTATTTGCATATGGTTCCATAAAGACCATTTAACATCCATGGTAGTTTTTTTTTATTGCACAAAAGTTTCTTTGTAGTGAAGTAGTGAAAGTTGCTTTGAGTTCTTTATATATTCTTCACACTGAAGGGGAAAAAACTTTATTTTAAGAACAAATCACTAAAAGGTTATTTTGGGAACCCAAAATAGTTCTTCTATGGCATCCTTGCAAAAAAATAAAAACAAAATAAAAATGTCTGTGAATGTTTAGCCTGTAAGGACAGTTTTAAACATTTTTTATGTTGTGCACCAATTAGGGATTTAAAGGAAATGCATAATTAAGAGTATATTTATAAAACTAAACATCAGAGATTTGAATTGATCTTAAGTGTTTTATTGTGCAAGATAACGTAGAGGTTCATGTTCAGTTTTCTCTTAGAGATTATTCACCAAGGCATGGAAATGAGCTACTGATGTTGCATTCAGATTTAACAGTAGTCATGGTAGGGGGTTAAAATGAAGGATGGAGGGTTATTACACGCAATCACACAAAGGCTAATGATAATAACACACTAGTAAACCATTCATCAGATCCAGACATTCTTGTTGCAAAAATAGTGGGTGTCATCATTAACAAAGCTGTAGGTGAGGACAGAAGCTGCAAATTTTCATTACACTAATTGCTGTTTATTGTTATTGCTTACTATCATTATGTTGTCCTTAAATACCTTAACAGCTGATGAATGAAATATTCTAATCAACTAAGGTCATAAATACTCTACACGTCAATGAAAGCACTAAGCTATGCAAACTTGATTTCATGCGTTGTTGCTTTTCCCAGTTTTCACAGTTCATAATAGGACCACATGCTTGCATTGCGTTGGTGAAGCACTCACTTGTACCTGCGTCAAGTATTTTTCTGGCCTAATTTGTAACCTAAAAACTTTAAGGGTTCTTCAACTTGCCTTTTGTTTGGTTAAATTAACATGGACTTGTAACCTCAAGTATAACTATTTCATCCAGTTTGAATATTGGACAAATTTATTACCAGAATGAAGCCAGTGTAAGGACAAAGGATGAAAATGAGCATAGTTGAAGAATGACTGGCCTTCACATCTGTTTAACTACTGAAACTTGCAGGGTTGAACATGATCAGGTCCTGGATGAAAGAGAGGAGAAAAAAATAAAAAACATGTTCCTGTTCCTTTTACAGTGACGCTGTACTGTAAAAACGTGCCGTTCTTCAGGTGAGAAGTTAAACTATGGTCCAGACTATCTGTGGTCAATAAAAAGGGTGTACTTGGCCAAATTTGGAGAGGGGATTTGGTGACCCAAATGCTTCAAATATCACAAATTAAACAAGACAAACTGCATCAGCCTCTCTAGCTGGCTTTAACAGACCTCACTCTTATTATATTACAAGATACTGTTTGTTCACACAATCGGTGTTTGAGACTGGCAACCATTAGTAGCAGGTCTGATTCTTGAATTGTCCTTGAATCTTACTGGAGTGGCTCGAATACTCCAATAGCTTGGTATGCACACTGGGGGACTAAATATATTATGTACAGTATGTTCAGTGTGTATTTTGGCATGACTTACAGTTAACTTCTAATTTAAACTGTTTAGGGGTGGGCAATATGATCAAAATTATGTATTTTATATGCAATGTTTAAATTTAAAAATGTACATTTTAAATAGCATTTCACCAAAATAGTAATTAGGCTTGCCACTACACCAAATTGTTATAAATTAAACAAAACCTTCATGATCTTCAATATCAAGGCAACAAAAACAAAAAACAAACCCTACAACTTACAACTACTGCCATTATATTCAACTTTACCCACAAACCCTATACTTGCGTAAAGTGATATATACTATATTGCAAATATCAAGCGTAGCGTTAGTTCTGGCAGGTCACGTTAGTCAAGCTCGCATCAGCTGACCTTCAGCTGATCCCTATCTACCTATAGGAATACGACACCTATCTAAGCATTCATATATAAGGTCCCTCAGTAGTATCAGCAGTTTTCGCATTGCTCAATAGCTAATTACCCTCCTCCATCCCCAGCTCCTCCTCTGTCAGTCGGGATTCAGCCTTCTGATTCTCCTTGAATCAGACTAATTCTAAAATGTGTACATAAAATGATTGAACTTTAACAATATCTGCAATACATTTATGTTAGTTCTGTTCTGTTTACCCTGGGGGGTTATTGCTGCTCTCCCTGCTCTCATCCATGCTAGGCTGCATGGAGGCGCAGGGAGTTCTTGCCCAGAACAGAACCATACCGCCAATCCAAACTGTATGCTAATTGTCAATCATCTTTGACGATAGTGGTCCTGACAGAACTAAACAGCTTTATTGTTTATATTGTCACAAAATGTAAAATTATTTGTATTGCACAGATCTAATCTGCTAAATGTGACTATAAGGCATGAAGATATTAAAATGTTATAAACATTAGCATCATGATTTTCTGCAAAGTTGCTTTGAAACAATGTGTATTTTTAAATGCACTATACAACTTAATTGACATTTAAGAAGGTTTAAGTTAATGTAAAGTTAACCAACAGTGGATGTACAATTGAGTGTCGAACAGTGTTATTGTAGTATCATCAAGATAATATTGTAGTTTTTATTAAAATTTTGAATCATTTTTATTTTTTTCCATTTTAATTTTAGCAATTTTTTTTTGTCATTTTGTGATTTTTAGTAATTTTAGTCATGGAATAAATATGACAAAATGACAAAAACAAATGACCACACACACACACACACACACACACACACACACACACATGTTG
>NW_015536464.1:160031-168356 GCF_001515605.1 Sinocyclocheilus anshuiensis | reverse complement strand
CACACACACACACACAGACACACACACACACACACACACACACACACACACACACACACACACACACAAAAGACAAGTATACAGTTCAGAATGGAAGTTTGGTTTTGAGTTCTGGAAGAATGCTGTAATGCAGATATAAGTTAAATCTTACTTATGGCTGGAGCTGAGGTAAAGGGACTGGTGGTGATGGAATAGATTCAGGCTGGAAAAGCCCTGTAGGACAGTGAATGACAGCAGAGATGCACTTTTCCTAATGTACTCCCTGTTCCGCTGATACAATTCTGTCATGGCAAATGAGAGGCTGTCTTGAGACAATGTGAACACCTGAGGGGCCTAAAACTAACTTCACTGTCACAGCAAAGACAAAACACCCAGCTAAAGTCAGAGAAGTGTGACTGCTGGGTGACGTTTATCAGCCACGCTGGGACGTTTAGTCTGGCCTATAGTCATTCGGCTCACCGCACTTCTGATTCAGTGCTGTACGGTTTGAGCTATGCGTAAAATTTCAATATGCAATTCAAAACACAGTACTGCAGATCTGTGATGTTTCTGTCTTTTTATTTGGTGATTATTATAACTTTGTTTCTTGTTTTGCTCACAGACCAATATGATCTCATTAGTCTACATCATTGTATGTAAAATGTAATTCAAGCACACATACATATATAGCGTTAAAAAATACAGGAAATGTAGCTTTACATAAATGGTTAAAAAAGCTCAATGCCTGGACCCCTGAGGCTAGAATAATTTTTGAGGAATTGAAACAGTATTTGTGTGTAGTACTTGCACTAGGCTTGTCAGATCAGAAAAATATTTTACAGAAAATCTTTGACTTTGTTTACATGACATGTTAACTCAAGAAAAGAGAAATCAGAATAAACAAGTAGATAGAATCAAAAAATATATAGAAAGCTATTGTTAGAGTTAGGGTTAGCAGTTAAAAAACAAGCAGTTAGAAAACTAATAGAAAACTAATTAGAAAACTTTTTTTTTTTTAAAGAAAACAATTAGATAAAAGGCAGTTTTAGCAATGTGGTCTGAGAAATTCAGTTGATTATCAATCACAACTCCAAGGTTTCTGGCTGTTTTTGAAGGATTTATGGTTGATGTGCCTAACTGGATGGTGAAATTGTGAAATTGTGAAGTGATGGGTTTGAAGGAACCACAAGCAGTTCTGTCTTGGCAAGGTTGAGTTGAAGGTGATGGTCCTTCATCCAGCAAGAAATGTCTGATAGACATGCTGAGATGCGAGCAGCTATCGTTGGATCATCAGGATGGAATGAGAGGTAGAGTTGAGTGTCATCAGCATAGCAGTGATATGAAAAGCCATGTTTCTGAATGACAGAACACAGTGATGCCATGTAGACAGAGAAGAGAAGAGGTCCAAGAACTGAGCCCTGAGGCACCCCAGTAGTTAGATGTTGCAACTTGGACACCTCACCCCTCCAAGATACCTTGAAGGACCGATCTGAGAGGTAAGAGTCAAACCACTGCAATATTCAAAAATTCATAAATCCTCTCCTGTGACCTCATGAGATAGGAAAGTGTATACTTGATATGTACTTCAGAATCTTGTCTGCTGTTTTACGAATACTGTGAATTTGACATACTCCTCTGTTCACATACAGTTTTTCACCTACTTTATTGTAAGGAAGTATGCAATTTTTGATACAGCTAAAGACATTGACAAGCGCTCGTAGACCACTGAGAAGGACCAGCCTAAAACTCGAATTATCAAGGTCATAATTTTGGTCTGCTTATTTGCAAATCTATACAAGTTTTGCATTTAAAATGTCTAGATACACTATCTTTCTTGTTGACTAGTGCTGGCCAGCTGACAAAATAATGATAATTCATAATTATGTTAGACTGAGCTTTAACCTATTTGAAGTTCTATCATATCTGTGTGTACAGTACATTATACACATTAGAGAGAGACACTATATTTGATCAGTGTTGATGGACAACATGTTCTTTATGTATTTATGTTCTAGTACTGATTCTGTGTTGTTTCACCCCTGTAGTTACTGTTGGCTTCTTTGTTTAGTAACCTCTTTAGAGTATCTATCAGAGGCTCTTTGTTTTTGCATTCTAACAGTGAGAGAAATCTGGTTATACTTTACATTAGACTCAACTGATGCACATGTAGAGGTAGCTTGAAATCTGTGGTGTGTCCAGCAACAACTGTTTATTGTTTTTCTCCATCATGTAGAAAGTATTACTTCACCTCATAGGGATGTTTTACTTAAGTTTACAACTCAATGTGTTAGTAGAAACTGTCTGTCAAACTCTGTGTCAAAGTGTTGTATCTTTGTCTTGTCTGTCTTGTGTGTGGATTTTTAATGTACTTTCTGTCTGGTCCCACATTTTGTAGTTATTTTGTAGTTTTCTTGTTGATTGTACTAGGTGTGTCTTGTTTGCCTTTTAGCCCTTGTGTATGTAAACCCCAGTGTTTTCTGTGTTCTTCGTTGAGTCCCCTCCATTGTGGATGTATTGTTAGCGTCCTCAGATCTGCACCTGTGATTGTTGGTTTTTGCTCTTGTTTTTGGATTATTGTTTTGTTGAATAAAGTTGCATTTGGATCCTACTCTTCTCCCCTGTCTCTGAGATCGCCAGCATTACACAAAGATTGACAGCCACTAACCCAGCTACCCAATACTGAAAAAAGATAAATAAAACCCAGATTAACCCAGCATTTGGGTAGAAAAAAATAACCATTTGTGTGTAATTGAGTAGTTAACTTAATGTAAGTTCTGAGCATTGTAGTAATTCTATAATATGCCAGTATCAAAAAAGTTTAGAGTCAAATTTGAGAAACACTGATCAGTTTCAGGGTCAGTTTTGAGCATGTCATTGGATTTGTAGTGGAGTGTGAGCTTACAATTGACTTTATAGCTAAAAGTGAATCTTGAGGGTGAATTTTGCATCTTAGATTAATTTTCATTGCCTAAATGAGAAAGGAAAACAAAAACCAAAACATGATTTCCATCACATACATCATACTGTCCAAAATTTCAGACAGATCAGTGCACAGCAATGATATTAAGAGTTGGGAAAGGTACTCATGCTTTTTATCATCATTCCTTTTTTCCCCTTTTGACTTTCACATGACACATTTATTCAAATTGAAAACAAAACTCTGAGCCAATGGGGATCTTAAAACAATAGTTCATTAACATACTCATTTCCTATCCATCAGCATGCGAGTTTGGAGCAACACTGCCTATCTTTACTCACACTGAAATGACAGACAGAGAGAGTCTCCTTTATTTTAAAGGAATGTTCCAGATTCACTACAAAAGTTGGGGTCAATCAACAGTCTTTCTTGCATAATGGTGATTACCAAAAACATATTTTGGACTCATCCCTCATTTGTTTTTAAATAATAGCAATCACTTGAAATAGGGATACACGGGAAAATAGAAGTCTACAAGGCAGAAGTATGTTCTCAATTTTTGCTAAATCACATGAATTTACCCCTAATATGTTGTCTGTTTACTGGTATTTTTGGTGGATGAACATCTTTTTTTTTTCTTCATCAAACTAATTTCTGTTTTTGGAATTATTTTTCAACAAATACTTTTCTGAAATTTATGTATTAGTGTTTGTACTGTCGAAATGATCCTGGATTTGCTGTAAAGAATGAGCGGTTCACAAATTTCTATTTGCTCAGCCGAAATTATTTTCCCCCTCTTCTTCAAGATAGAACATTTCCAACATTAGCACAAGTGTTTCTTTGTATGTAAGTGTTGATGTCAGAATGTGATGTGCTTGTTCTGTCTGATAATAAACTAAAATCACAGTTCTGTCATGACAGCTCTTGGAGGGATTGGCATGGTAATGCACATGACAATGTTAATGTATTTGGTCTTGGTGGAATAGATCTGCTATGCTGCTGCTGCTGCGGCAGAGCAAGTACAGAGACTTGCTACTGCCAATACATCCACAACATGCTGCTGTGAGCATGTAAGAAATACTGCTGCTGCAAATATAACATACATGAAATAACCCCCATATAGCATACATGAATCACCTCATAGCAGATCTATACAGGTGGAGCTGGGGAAGGTGGAGGGTTTCTGAAGCAAGCTGCAACTGCTACGGCAAGCACTAGTCATATATTTGAATGTTGAGCAGCGAGCTCGTTTGCTACCGATACAGGAGAGAACCAATCAGCTGTGCCATGTGATAATGATGCCATTAGGTCAGATTGAGTTAGACCTATCGGACTGCACCATCTAGAGTTTCATGCCAGAACTATGTATAGGTCCCTATCTGAATGAATTTCTTTGCTTGTGAGAGAAGAACGTACTCGGTTACTAACGTAACCTTGGTTCCCTGAGATACGGAACGAGTACTGCGTCTGTTTAAGACGCTTGGGGAAAACTCCTTTTTCTTCCGAGGACTGAAGCCTTTTAATAACGCAGTGTAACTGCACGGCCATTGGTTCGTGCAGTGTATTAAAAACGAACCAAAAAAAAAAGCCCGCCAAAGCCCGCCAGAATGGGTGGGGTCATCTGGCTATATAAGTGGCACATCGCCATAGGATCCTCAGGTTACTTCGACTGAAGCAACGACTGAGTCGTGCAGCTACATAGCACGGCAAAGTACGCAGTACTCGTTCCGTATCTCAGGGAACCGAGGTTACGTTAGTAACTGAGTACGTTCCCTATCGATACTTCACTCGTACTGCGTCTTTTTAAGACGCTTTGGGGAACCATTACAATCCCGCTGTGCTATGCTAGAGGAACGACTAATACTTGAACTTGCCTTAAGCACCCAAGGGGGCCCAGAGGGACCAAGTATTTTGCAGGGAAGCCCCGCAAAAGGCAGTAGGTAAACTCAGAGAGATCGGCCCAGCCTTGTATCATCATCCCGAAATAATTCAGTACAGCCTCGGAACTCACTGAGGGCCAAGATTGTACATGAAGCAGGCAAATGCCAAGCACTGGTTGTCATATGACAGAGTGCCCTGCTATGCAGAAAGGGCCCGCGCCTGTAAGGCCGGGATGTCCAGACTATAGAATATGGCAAATGTGGACGGCGATGCCCAGCCGGCCACCACACAAATTTCTGCAATGGACACACCGCTAGACCAGGCCCAGGAAGAGGCAACGCCTCTAGTTGAGTGGGCTCTTACTCCCATGGGGCACTGAATGCCCAAAGAAGAGTATACTAGCATAATAGCGTCAATTATCCATTTGGAAAGTCTCTGCTTCGTAACCGGACAACCCTTGGTGCGGCCACCGAAGCATACAAATAGCTGATCCGACCGCCTGAACAGGGCGGAACGCTCAACATAGACTTTCAGCGCCCTGACGGGACAGGGTAAGTTCAACTCTTGGTCTTGCTCCGAAGGAGGAAGAACCGATAGAGTTATCACCTGTGCTCTAAATGGAGTAGAGAGCACTTTAGGTACATGACCATGCCTTGGTTTCAGGATGACCTTAGAGTTGTCGGGCCCGAATTCGAGGCAGGTGGGGCTCACTAATAGCACCTGCAGATCTCCCATACGCTTTACCGATGCTAATGCTAGTAGCAGAGCAGTCTTAAGCATCAGGGGACGAAGGTCAACGGACTGTAGCAGCTCGAAAGGAGGGCTCTTAAGAGCCATGCAGGGACGGTGACAGGGCGAGGCGGGTTGACCCTCCTAGACCCTTTCAAAAAGCGAACAACTAGGTTGTTCCTGCCCACTGACTGGCCAGCTATAGGAGCGTGTGAGGCTGCTATGGCTGCTACACAGACCTTGAGCATGGAAGGGGAACGACCCTTATCCCATAGCTCCTGCAGGAATGACAATATCAGAGATATGTCGCAGGAATTTTGGGTCTGCGCCGCGGGCCATACACCAGGCGGAGAAGACAGACCATTTAAGGGCATAGAGCCGCCTTGTAGAGGGTGCTCTAGCCTGAGATATTGTATTTAGCACGCTCTCGGGGAGGTCCGTAGGATCCCATCGAGAGGCCAGAGGTGCAGAACCCACAGTTCGGGCTGGGGGTGCCATATCGTTCTGTTCGCCTGAGAGAGGAGCTCTCGTCTCAGGGGAATGGGCTACGGGGGCTGCTATAAGCAGCTGAGACAGCTCTGCAAACCAGTGTTTGGTCCTCCAGAGCGGGGCCACCAGCAGAACCTTGATTCGCCTGATTATCTGTGGGATCAGGGCGATCGGGGTAAAGGCGTAAAGGAAGAGGTTGGGCCAGTCGCGGGCCAACGCATCCTAGTCCTTTGAAAAGTAAGTTGAGCAGTGAGAGTTGACTTCTGAGGCAAAGACGTCGACTTCTGCCTTGCCAAAGATCTCCCAGATTCTCTGAACCGTATGTGGGTGGAGCATCCACTCTTCTGAAGGGATGTTGCTCTGATAGAGCATGTATGCTCCCTGGTTCAACCTGCCCGGCACACCCGTGTTGGAAGCGTCGCTCTACCAGAATGAAGAGGCGCTTCGAGGAGAGACCACCCTGGCAATTTATATATGACACCACTGTCATGTTGTCCGAGCGGACTAACACGTAGTGTCCCCTTAGGTCTGGCAGAAAGGTGCGAAGGCCCAACATACTGCCAGCATATCCAGGCAGTTGATGTGAGGCCGACCCTCCTCTTTCGACCAATGGCCGAAAGCCAGTTTGCCCTCACACAGCGCTCCTCAACCCGTGTTCGAAGCGTCTGTCGAGACCACCTTTCTTCTGCAGACCATTCCCAGGGGCACATCCCGTTTTCCATCCACCGAGTCTTTCCAAGGGGCCAGAGCTGCTACGCAGGCCCGGTCCACCTTGACATGAAGGCGTCCGAGCGTGTGTGACGGAATTCACGATTTCATCCAGCACTGAAGGGGCCGCATGCGAAGCAGGCCCAGCTGAAGTACCGGAGACGCGGCGGCCATTAGGCCTAGCATCTTCTGAAACGCCCTGAGAGGGCAAGGGACTCCAACTTTGAATGAGGCCACGAGCTGCTAAATAGCCGAGTCGAGAACTGTTCCCAGGAACGAGATCCATTGGCAAAATTGACCCTGAGTCCCAGGCATTCTAAGTGGCTGAGTAGGAAGGATCTGTGAAATAGTAGCTCATCCTCCGACTGGGCCAAGATGAGCCAGTCATCCAGGAAATTCAAAATGCGGATTCCCATCTGTCTCAGCGGGGAAAGAGCCGCATCCATGCACTTCGTAAAAAGGCCCAGCATTCTTTGAAACGCTTTGAGAGGGCGAGCGGTACCGATCTTGAAGGAGGTCGCCAGCCTCCGTATAGCCAGAGCTCGTTCTGGCGTGACTACAGCTTTCATTTGGGCTGAGTGGAAGATTGTTCCCAGGAATGAAATTTGCTGGCTGGGAAGCAATGAGCTCTTGGCAAGATTGACCCTGAGTCCCAGGCACTCCAGGTGGCTGAGGAGAAGGGCTCTGTGAGATATTAATTCTGCCTCTGACTGGGCCAGGACGAACCAGTCGTCGAGGTAATTGATAATACGGATTCCCATCTGTCTTAGAGGGGAAAGAGCCGCATCCATGCACTTCGTAAAAGTGTGAGGAGCTAGGGACAGTCCAAAGGGAAGGACTGTGTACTGATAAACCACTCCCTCGAAGGCGAATCTCAAGAATCGACTGTGACTGGGGGCTATCTTGATGTGAAAGTTTGCGTCTTTCAGGTCCAGCGAAAAGAACCAGTCCCCTGGGCACACTTGCGAGAGGATCTGTTTCAATGTAATCATCCTGAACAGCCGTTTCATGAGGGCTTGGTTCAGGTGACTGAGATCGAGGATGGGCGACCATTGCCATCCTTTTTGGGGACGAAGAAAATAGCGGATTCGGAAGCCTGACTCGCTTTGAGCTGGGGAAACAATTTCTATGGCTCCTATTGCCAGCAAATTCATCACCTCGGAGCGCAGGACGTGCGCGTCTTGCTCTAACCGAGGTGGGAACCACACCGCTGAATCGCGGGGGTCTTTGAGCGAATTGCAGTGAATAACCTCGTTTTATTATCCCCAAAACCCAGTCTGGCACTCCGGGGATGGCCTGCCAGGCCTCAGCCCGCATGACAAGGCGTTGGATTAATTTGAGCGGCTGGTCGCCGTATGGGGACCCCACACTCAGAAGAGGAATTTTGCTCTCTTTTGAAAATGCTTTCAAAAAATGCTTCGCTAGACTTAATGCTCTCATAGTGAGAGCAGTCAGCCCCCGTGTGCGCTGCCTTAGCATGGGCGTGGCCCAGACGGGCCACCCTCGCCCAGAGGGGAGGGGCGGGGCCGCCTTCATTGAAGAAGACGAGCCGCGAGCAAAGCAGAGCGAGACATGAACTCTCGTAGTGAGAGCGATCTGTCTCAGCGAGCGCAGCCTCAGTG
>NW_015536464.1:157347-159912 GCF_001515605.1 Sinocyclocheilus anshuiensis | reverse complement strand
AAAGCCACGAGCAAAGCAGTGCGAGACATGAACTCTCGTAGTGAGAGCGATCTGTCTCAGAGAGTGCAGCCTCAGCGTGGGCGTGGCCCAGGCGAGAGGCGCATTCAAATACGAAGCTGTCAGCGATATTGAATCATTGGTGACAGCGTTCTCCTCCGATCCTCACGTGTAAACATACTGGCAGATCAAAGAGCTGCGTGGAGAGTGATGCATGCGGGGACTTGCCGGCGTTAAATCACTCATGCCTGATCGCTCATCCCCGCGAGTTCGTCATTTCTTCCTTTTGTTGCTTAATTCCCTGACTCCGCTGTTTCTCTCTCCGAGGCTCGCTGAGAGAGGAGAAACGGGAGAGCGGGCCTGCCTTCAATGAAGGCGGTCTGCGAGTGGAGAAGAGCGAGACTCATGCTCTCTGCGAAAGCATTCCATCTTTGTGAAGTGCAGTCTCTGCGTGGGGGCTGCCCAGACAGGCGACGCACTCACTGCCCTTCTGCATCGTGCAAGATTCCGTGCACGAGCCACACTCGCAGCTCGACATTTGCAACAACGTTGCTAGAAATTTTGCTCTTTTAGAACTTACCTAGAAATTAGCTCTTTTAGGCTCGCCGGATGGTGGCAGGGGATCAGCTGGGACCGCTGCTGCTGCGACGCTGAAGGTGGCAGAGAAGCGGTGAATCAGCCGAGCAGAGGGTCGCTGGTTCAGCTTGATCCGCTGTGAAGGCGATTCTACGGCGAGAGGCTTCGAGTCTCGTAGATCAGCGATGAACTAGTCGTCGCTGAAGGAGAAGAAATCTGAGGATCCTATGGCGATGTGCCGCTTATATAGCCAGATGACCCCGCCCATTCTGGCACGCTTTGGCAGGCTTTACCGCTCCGGTAAAAGAGCTCCGCTGCCGAGCCATTGGTTCGTTTTTAATACACTGCACGAACCAATGGCCATGCAGTTACACTGCATTATTAAAAGGCTTCAGTCATCTGAGAAAAATATTTTTTTTTCCCAAAGTGTCTTAAACAGACGCAGTACGAGTGAAGTATCGATAGGGAACAAAGACATGTTTGATTATGATGGCATTAAAACTAGGGTTGGGTAGCGAAACCCGGTACCAATATGGGACCGGTACCTATGTAACCGGTATGTACTAGAACCGAATCCGAACGCAGATTTCGGTGCCATGCGATTTCGGTGCCATGCCTGAACGATCGATTGAAATATTTGTCCTCAGTTTCTCCGAAACGGACGTAAGAAGCATCATCACTGGCACCGCATGAAAAATTATTTCCCGACTGAGAAAATGCACGTAAACTCAAGTCGGAAAGCTCTAATAATACAAATCCAACACATCTTTGTAGTAACGAGTGTGTCTATGTTGTTTTCGCATTCCGACTTAAAAACACAACTCGGGAAATGAGAGCATCTCAGTCAATTCACTCATTTGAACTAAATATCAGAGTGACTGACGGATACAGTAGAAACATTATGTGTGGTTTTGTATTAAATATTGTTTTGTATTAAATAATGACCCAGATGGTGAAATACATTTATTAGCCTTAGAGTAAGGAAAGCACAACTCGGGAAATGAGAGCATCCAAGGAGCGTGTGAATGCAGTAATTACACGTGCTCTGATGGCAGCAGGTAGCCTTCCGTTAACTAAGCTAAATATGCTTAAATTAAAATGCCTAAAGCTAAATCTCCCTTGTATTCACATTTCTAAATCTGCTGTCCAACAAAAGAGAACATTATAACCTTTTTACTCCACAACACTTTTGTGATCTGATGTGGCTTCGTGTCACAGAATGAGGCAGAAAATGTAAATTAGGGAGACCATATACGTCCTCTTTTCCCCGGACATGCCCTCTTTTTGGATCTACAAAAATGCGTCTGGCCGGGATTTCTTAATTGCCCAAAATGTCCGGGATTCGGCTGTTTTCTTTATCCCACTCCCGCTGAATCTCTGACCATTGCCTCCTGCTCCCGCAACGTGTTTCACTCCCGCCATTTTCGTGTCCACTCCTTTAAACATTCTAATATTATATAGAATTTTGGCGCATCAGAGACCCAGTCAGCAAACAAATTTGGCCCAGATTTGGCATTCATCCGGCACTGGCATACAGCATGTGGGCCAAACATGGCCCGGGTTTGGCAGAGATGGTACCGGGTTTAAGACGGCACACAAGACATGGGCCAGATGTCAAATGTAGTATTTGGCCCAGATGTCAAATATACAGTAGATATGTGAGCCACATAAGTATGGCCGATCTTGACCCACATTTAAAATCCATTTCAAATATTTTTGTGTAAAATCCCAATGTTTTCTCATACAGAAAGGTCATATAGTCACATATATGTGAAACACTGTTAAATATATTGAAATTTATTTTGAAAATATATTTTGAAAATGCATAACACAAAGCTCATGTTGCGTTTTTAATTATGTGTTTACATATATGTGAAATTATATTCATGCCTCATATGATATTATATGATATATCTTATATTATAGAATAGTATATCCTGTTGTTATATATATATATATATATATATATATATATATATATATATACAGTGT
>NW_015536464.1:145165-146268 GCF_001515605.1 Sinocyclocheilus anshuiensis | reverse complement strand
TCACCCTCATGTCGTTCCAAACCCGTAAGACCTTCGTTCATCTTCGGAACACAAATTAAGATATTTCTGATTCATTCTGAGAGCTCTCTGACCCTGCATAGACAGCAAGGATCCTTACATGATCAAGGCTCAGAAACGTAGCATGGAGATCGTTAAAATAATCCATGTGACATCAGTGGTTCAACCGTAATTTTACGAGGCTACGCTGTTTACATTATTTATGCTTTGATCTGAACGTAAACAATGTATCCGCGTTGCATACGTTGTTTACGTATGTTATACTAGGGTTGGGTACCGAAACCCGGTACCAATATGGGACCGGTACCTATGTAACCGGTATGTACTAGAACCGAATCCGAACGCAGATTTCGGTGCCATGCGATTTCGGTGCCATGCCTGAACGATCGATTGAAATATTTGTCCTCAGTTTCTCCGAAACGGACGTAAGAAGCATCATCACTGGCACCGCATGAAAAATTATTTCCCGACTGAGAAAATGCACGTAAACTCAAGTCGGAAAGCTCTAATAATACAAATCCAACACATCTTTGTAGTAACGAGTGTGTCTATGTTGTTTTCGCATTCCGACTTAAAAACACAACTCGGGAAATGAGAGCATCCGAGGAGCATGTGAATGCAGTAATTACACTTGCTCTGATGGCAGCAGGCAGCCTTCCGTTAACTAAGCTAAATATGCTTAAATTAAAATGCCTAAAGCTTTGTATTCACTGTATTCACATTTCTAAATCTGCTGTCCAACAAAAGAGAACATTATAACCTTTTTACTCCGTCAAATGCTTCAAATGCTTCCTTTTGTGATCTGATGTGGCTTCTTGTCACAGAATGAGGCAGGAAATATGTTCCATAGGCTACTTTAAAAAGAATATATCGATTAGCAATGGCGTCCTCTTTTCCCCGGACATGTCCTCTTTTTGGACCTACAAAAATGCGTCTGGCCGGGATTTCTTAATTGCCCAAAATGTCCGGGATTCGGCTGTTTTCTTTATCCCATGAATCTCGAATCTCTGACCATTGCCTCCTGCTCCCGCAACGTGTTTCACTCCCGCCATTTTCGTGTATTAAACATTCAACATTCTAATATT
>NW_015536464.1:142658-145073 GCF_001515605.1 Sinocyclocheilus anshuiensis | reverse complement strand
GGCACACAAGACATGGGCCAGATGTCAAATGTAGTATTTGGCCCAGATGTCAAATATAGATACGTGGGCCACATAAGTATGGCCGATCTTGACCCACATTTAAAATCCATTTCAAATATTTTTGTGTAAAATCCCAATGTTTTCTCATACAGAAAGGTCATATAGTCACATATATGTGAAACACTGTTAAATATATTGAAATTTATTTTGAAAATATATTTTGAAAATGCATAACACAAAGCTCATGTTGCGTTTTTAATTATGTGTTTACATATATGTGAAATTATATTCATGCCTCATATGATATTATATGATATATCTTATATTATAGAATAGTATATCCTGTTGTTTATATACACTGAACAAAATTTCTAGGTATTGGCATTTTCAAGTCGACCACTAGATACAAACATACCTGGTAGGGGTGGGAATCGCAGGGTACCTCACGATACGATACGAATCACGATACATGGCTCACGATACGATAATATCACGATACAACAATTCTGCGATAATCAATATATTGCTAGACAATTCTATAATGATACCTCACGATATCTGTCTAACTATGAAAACAAAATGCCTGTGAAAAGGTTAAGTGCACGTTTTCTCTCTTTATTCAAGTCCAAACTGTTAGAAAGCAGCACAAAAGTTCTGTAAATCAAATTTAACATGCTAAGGAAATTAATCATTTTATTCTTGGACTTAGTAGCTTACACTTTTCTTTGTGTGTAAACCAACACATTTAACTGCTTATCAACTTTATATATAGCCTATATATAAACGGTACATTTCAAAATTTACCTGGAGTGCTTTCTCAACCTTTCCTCTCCTCTCATCATAAAAACGGAGCCCCGTGCACATGACATGCAGGGGGGAAAAAAGCCATTCACATCGTGTCTTTTGCGCGCTCGGGTTCATTATTTCAAATGTATTTCAAACACACTGCACACTTCTGCACCGCATTACGGCTCTGATGAAGTTTTTTTTCGTCGTCCATGCCATAGGTGCAGATTTATCCCAGTCAGCAAACAAATTTGGCCCAGATTTGGCATGCATCTGGCACAGCTGGCATTCATCCGGCACTGGCATACAGCATGTGGGCCAAACATGGCCCGGGTTTGGCAGAGATGGTACCGGGTTTAAGACGGCACACAAGACATGGGCCAGATGTCAAATGTAGTATTTGGCCCAGATGTCAAATATAGATATGTGGGCCACATAAGTATGGCCGATCTTGACCCACATTTAAAATCCATTTCAAATATTTTTGTGTAAAATCCCAATGTTTTCTCATACAGAAAGGTCATATAGTCACATATATGTGAAACACTGTTAAATATATTGAAATTTATTTTGAAAATATATTTTGAAAATGCATAACACAAAGCTCATGTTGCGTTTTTAATTATGTGTTTACATATATGTGAAATTATATTCATGCCTCATATGATATTATATGATATATGATATTATAGCTTATATTATAGAATAGTATATTCTGTTGGTATATATATATATATATAAACTGATTTCAAACAATGTTTTGCATTCACTGCTTTCATATTTTCATTCAATTTACAGTTTGATGTAGTCCTACTATCCACTTAAACAATACATGATGAAGTTTCAGGACATTATATTTGACTTTTATGTACTATTTATGTAAATGCGTAACTTTGTGTTTTATTGGGCGTGCGTGTTGAGCATTCAAATTGCATTTCAACTGGAGCGGAGGGAGTTACCATGGGAACGGGGCGTCAACTCACTCAGCTGACAAGTAGCGAGAGTCCGTCTCTCTGCTGTTTTCTCTGCTTTCAGTTAAGTTTAGTCCCTGAAATTACACAAATAATACACACAACCGTTCCTGACACTTTTCTTACATGTAATTGATACGTTTCTGTTGAATCTTTACTTTACAGGAATGGTTTAGTGTCTTCAAAAGACCGTTAGCATCTCAACCGTTAACTAGCTATAGAGGCTAACTATTAGAGGTAAGCTAACTATAGATTTGAGCTCTTATTAATTTAATAATTAATTGAGCTTTTAATCACATTTTATGTGTAGATGAGTGGTTTTGATAGTTTGTAAATGTTTTGCTGGTACTTTGTCAATAGATAAATGGAAGTAACTAAGCAAATTACTTTAAACTAAAAGTATGCTCTGTGACGTCACTTACATGAACTAATGGGCTGAAACTATTTCAAACACGTTTTGAACTTTCATTGCAAACAAATATTGATAAATTGTACTGTGATTTCAGGAGCGTCAGAAAAAACCCTAAAACAGGGGAAGTTACAAGAACATTTGTAATGGGAGCTGCTGACAGCGATACAGGAAACACAGGTTGTGTCAGTTGTTAGTTAGTTAACTGTGTTAGTGAGGCCAGTAGGGGGTGCTCACCCTGTGGTCTGT
>NW_015536464.1:130218-142509 GCF_001515605.1 Sinocyclocheilus anshuiensis | reverse complement strand
AGGTCCTGACTCTCTGTGGTCATTAAAAATCCCATGGCACTTCTCGTAAAGAGTAGGGGTGTAATTTCCCCCCTGGCCTTTGTCAATCATGGCCTCCTAATAATCCCCATCCACTTGATTGGCTCTATGACTCACTCTCCTATCCACCTGTAGCTGGTGTGTGGTGAGCGCACTGGCGCTGTTGTCCTGTGGCTGCCGTCGCATCATCCAGGTGGATGCTGCACACTGGTGGTGGTTGAGGAAAGACCCCCCAACATGACTTTAAAGCGCTTTGGGTGTACAACAATACACAATAAAGCGCTATATAAATGCATCATTCATTCATTCATTCATTCATTCACAGGTGATCTGAGAAATCTTATTAAACAACTTTATGCATTTTTCACAATATATTTCAACTATATCATCATGCATCTGTAAAACCTAAAAATGTGAATTCTGGTATCTTAAGAAATTTTTTTTGTTTTGGTATGTTTTGTATATTATTATTTATCTTTTCTGCATTTCACCTCTGCTGTAGTTTGTTTATTTCTAATAAACCTTACATTGTATACTACATATTGTTGGCTATGTAACATATTGTTCTTATATTCTTCCATGCTGATGGCCGTGCTGCAGAGCTGGAGCAGATCTCCTGTCGAAGAACATCTCCAAGGCACTATGAACCATCTGACTAGTAAGTAAAACCTCAAACATTCAAAAGTTGATCAAATATTCAAAAAAATATATCAAATAAATATCAAATATTTCCTATATGTCCTACAAGGCCATCTTGTTTAACTCTGCACTAAGGACACTTCATACACAACAACCTACAGAGGGGTCCATCATAATTCGAAAAAAAGACACAGATGATAATAAAAAAAGATCTTTGAAATTAAAATTAATAACGGTAAGACAGAACCAGAGTACTGTGAACGTACCTCACTTCAAACTGTAACGGTCTGTATGTATATTATTTTCTAAACTTTAGTGAAGTGTTTGTTCAAGTAGACTTTGTTGCTTGTGGAAACCTCACGTGAGCCTGAAAGGTACTTAAAACTTAAAATCTGATTTGCACTCTTGAAGACTGTTCACTCTGTTGAAGACTAAATTTCAGTCCGGCAGAATTTTCTGCACACTTCACCACCGAGGTCAAAATGAGCATTGTGAATTGTATATCAGGGCAGTTCGTGAAGACAGATAACCTGGACAGAAGTCAGTTCCAGATCCAGCTTCCACACCTGACTTCTCACTCACAAGGATTGCTGTCTACTATATATTGAATGAATTAATTCTCACCACACACCAGCTACAGGTGGAGAGGAGAGAGAGTCATAGAGCCAATCAAGTGGTTGTGTGTCATCACACGTATTACGTGTACTCTTCAAACTTAGGTGCATGCAGATATTATTCAGGGACATGAACATTCGAATATTGCAAAAATAGAGAAAGTACCTTATTTAAGAATTTTGTGTTAATTGCGTAAATATAAAAAAAATGATATATATTTACTGCTTTTTGTTTTGTTTTCCAAAGCACCTAAAAGCCAATTCACACTGCCATACTCCAACAGGGTGAACACACTGCCCAAGCAAAACAAATAAGCATGTTAGGTGTGAGATTCATTCAACTTGGTTTGCTGATTAAACATGATTAAATATATTTGTTCAGAATACTGTCGTTGTTGTGACTATTCATCTGGGAGGGGTGTGTATCAAGTGGCGTGGTTATGGTTTTGTTGAGGCTGACATGTGGAACCCATCTGGTCCAGCGTATAGGACCAGAATAGGACCAGCTATGGTCATACAGGTGACTGAGATATGGATCTGTCATGGTCCTTTTGTGGCTGCCAGGTTTAGTTCACCTGTGGATCAGGCTCAGGTGTGGCTCAGTTTTGGGCTTTCTGGTTAAAGATTGGTGTTGATATGGTTTACTTAAGGTTGTGTTTTGGTTCCATTGTTACATTTTGATCTGGCCCAATTCAGGGCCAGTTATGGGTAATTAACTTGGCTGAGACTTGGGCCAGTTATGGCCGATGTCTGGAATCCAGACCTGGTCCACACTAGCAAAAGCTGGTTGTGTGGGCCGGAGCTGGGCCAGAGAAAAATTGCTATGTGGGGAGCCGCTCTCAGGATGCGGTGTATTTAAATATTTTTGAATGAGCGTTTGCGCTGTTTACTTTCACTTTCGATTTCGCAGGATCTGTTGAGCGTATACTCCAGCATGGTCTTGTCAGTCATCTCTCCTTATTCTTGACCTGTGATCAGTCAAAGCTGACTCCGGTAGCTCTTGTTGGATGCAGGGTTGCCAAGTCCGCGTTTTTTTCACAGAATTGGGCTACTTTTAAACTGTTGTCATGGGTTGATTTTCCCAAGTGGGTTAAATGTTTGAAATATTGCATAAATTACATTTGACTGAAATGCTTGTATTGAAACATTTTGCATTCTACCTATGATAAAACTTTCATGGACTTCTACATTAACTGTTCCCTCCTGGTGGAATGACCTGCCCAACTCAATCCAAGCAGCTGAGTCCTTAACCATCTTCAAGAAATAGCTGAAAACATCTTTCATCTTCATTTGACCCTCTAACATTTGCACTCTCTATTCTATTTCTATTCTAACTACTTGTTTTATTTATAAAGAAAAAAGAGCCTCTAACACTAGCATTCTCTATTCTTTCTATATTCTTTCCACTTATTTTCTTTTTATTTATTATAAATATTGACCTTCTAACACTAGCATTATCTGTTCTTTTTCTGTTTTTCTATTCTTTCTACTTGTTTTCTTTTTATTTATTATAAAAACTAAATAAGCAAACAAACAAACAAACAAAAAAACCTTGCTACGTATACTGTTAGGTGAAGCCCCGCCCATGAACCCCGCCAATCCATCATTTTTTGGGGGAATTTTTATTTATTTATTCTTTAAGAAGTATCGGTTCAGGCACCGTTTAGGCACTGGAACTGTTTTAAAAGTATCGATTTTGCACCGGTATCAAAAAAAACCCCAAACAATACCCAACCAATTAAAACACCCATAACTGTCGGGTAATGTTTAAAGAAAGATAAAGTGAAGAAACAAAAAGACTGTTACAACAAGGGACCCTGTTTGAGAAATGTGGTTACTATGCATAATCACTAACCTAGATACCTTTACATATCCTAAAATGCTGTCATTATGTATATATGATGTAGGAGCTGGATTGAACACTAAAACTGTGTAACATCACTGTTGAGTGACATTAAACATACATTTTGCTCATAGTTTAGTTTAGGCACTTGGCTATTCTGGCCGCCCCACTATAACAAGAATATAAATAAGAAATTGTTTTCTAAACTACAATTTCCGATTACCTTAACTACAATATTAACAATTATGAAATGAGCAGCTTAAAGCATTCATTGCTTTTTTACATTTTTGTCATTCATTCACAACATTGTCTCAACATTTTGTGGCGATCAAACTACTTATTTTAACTTATAAGTTAACTATAAAATGTAATTAAAAAATGGATACATCATTATAAATATTAAAATCAATAACTGCAGTAACAAATTTGAAGACGTAAAAATCTGTTTTGGTAAATTTGCATCTTTATAGCCACAGGGCCACTGTGGCATAGAAATTACACACTTAACCTTTAACATTATTGCTTTTTGTGCTTTACAAACACTGTTATTTCCTTCAGGAAATGCAAATCTAGTTCCATAAGCAACTCATGTGTTCAGTTTTATTGGAATATTGCCTAGGGCTGATAACTGCAATCAGTAATGTTTTTCTGTGAGCTGAGATGGGTACACAAGATCACTGTCTGGAAAAACTCCTTATTTTGCTTCTTCAGTTTCTTCATTAACCTTAACAGCATCAGGCATCCAGAGGTGCATGCTTTCAATAAGGAAAGTTTCTGCAGCATCAAAACGCCTGCTCCAAAATTGCTTACATATTGCCCCATCACAACAAGTAATGCCAATGTCACTTTTATTTATATAGCACTTTATACAATACTGATTGTTTCAAAGCAGCTTTACGGTGATAAACAAGGAAATGGTGTCAATAATGCAAACAAAATTCATTTCTGCGGTAAAGCATTTCTAAAACGAGTACAACAGTAAACAGTCATTATTCATGTCAAATCAGTTCATTGCTGAGTCAATTCGGTTTATTAACTATGCAAAGTCTGTCAATCATGGAATGAGTTTAATTCATCTATAAAGCAGCTCTGGAGAGAACAGTGACGTCATCATCCAGCTCAGTTCAGTTCTCATCTAATAGTGTCTGTGCAGGCAAGTCAATAATATTGCAAATAATTAGGCAAAATGTACAAACTCTTATGGGAAAATGAATGACTAATGAACGTCCATATATACAGTATTCACAGATATTCAGAGACAACTGTAAAGTAAATGCTACTGTAGTGAGCAAAATCTGGAGTAGAGCTGGGGTGGAATGATTAGAGAAATTGCCGCTGTTCCAATTAAAATAATTCAAATGTGGCATTGTGTGTGTTTTTCACATGCAGTCAAATACATTTCTGTTTTCCTAATGCTGAAAATGCAGAGTGAACACTAGCAGTGACCAGTGGGCAGTTACTTAGATGTGCTGATCTGAGGTGGTGCTTGGCCTGAAAAGTTTGAGAGCCAGTTTCTGATGCTAATTAGTCAAATGATGAATTTGTAGACAAGCAGCTGCAGTCGGTATGCTAATATGGTAATTTGTACATTTTTTTCAGCCCAGAGTAATTACCAGTTTTTTTTTCTCCTCATTCTGCATCCAGCACTTCACTCACTTCTCACACTTCCAATGGTGTATGATTTCACAGCTATGACATTTACACCAGAGTGCATTTCATGTCTAACATTTATCAAAACCAGGCTGCCCACAGTTCACAAAATAAACTTTGATACATTTTTATGATGTATATATCTATTTATCAAAGTTTATTTTGTGTATTATGGGTTCTGGTTGCTTTCAACACTGCACAAATCCTTTACAATGCTTGGAAAGACAGATTCATAAGCAGGCAAAGAGAGTGAATGGATACAGACAACTTCCTACACATTGATATTTTATTTATTGTATTTTTTTTTTTATCTAAGTGTAGAGGATCCTCAGAAAAATGCTTGGTTACACAATCACCATGTGTATCAGTCTGCATTTGCTTTACATGGTGTTGCATTTGCTAAGAAAATGTTTGTGCCAGAAACAAGCAAAACAGCAGCTTTTTTTTAAGCATGGAAAATAAAAACCTCATACTGTAGGTCAATTCCAAGACATTTTTTTCCCCATGCATATGTCCCGCATTAACTTCATAAAGCTTAGTTTAAGTAATAAGTGGATTTCTCAACGATATACATTAAATTATTCTCTTTCACAAAAAATATTAAACTTCTTGCCCTTTAAAATCTTAAGATTATGCCCCAAATCGCATGACTTGGTAGAGGTGACAGCATTTCCTTGGAGGGAAAACAACTCAAAGAACACAGTATTAATTATATTTTTTAAGTTAATCGATTTTATATATCTGAAAATGAGTCTGTGAGGGATAGATGTACAGTGTGTTCAGTGGATTTGTACTATGGTTTAACAAAATGTCAGTTGCTCAGTTGACAAAACATCTTTCCAAATACACTTTTAGTAAACAGTAGACCTTTATACAGTACGTACAGTACCATTGTAAAGACTGTAGTCTATCCATCACAGCCTGCATATCATTGAATATGGTCTATGAGAGTCCATCCCACCAACTGCCAGCGATAATTTCTAGCATGTTGGAAGTTGTGTGAGAGTCAGCAGGGCCATTAACTCAGCACTGAGCGCAGTCGCTGGGGCTGTTAACACGCGGCCAAGCGAACCGGCTCGCTCTGATTTCCAGTTTAAGTTTAAAATGAATGCATACGTTCAAGCAGTCGATATGGGATCTCGCTGACTTTGAGCTCTCCCCTTCCAAGCCCTCTGTGCCTCTATGTCTGAACCCACACCCTCAGGCCATCTAACTCAGACAGAAGAAAAAAAAAAGAGATGGAGCGCTTTTGAAATCCCGGTGAAGCACCATACTGTAGTAGGAATTTAAGGTTGAATCTCACAAACATCGTCAAGAAATGACTGGGACAAAATCTAAAGAAGAAAATAAAAGAACAAAATCCCCCTCATTCTCATTACTGTAATGAGAAAACAATTATATGCTTATTACTTTAATGCAAACAAAATAAATGACCCCAGCATTTCTTTGTGAGATTCACCCTTATGATTTAAACATTGCTCTAAAAGATTCTAGATATTATTATAAGATTATAGAGAAGAGAGATCACACACATTTACGTTTTCTGAGAAAACATTATCAGCCTGTTGATAATGCCAGTTTATCATGATATAGCAAATGTTGTAATCATGCAAACACTTGGAATACAGCTCATTCGCATAATGGTAACACTGTAAAGCAGTTATATATAATGCATTATAAAAGTAGTTTTAATGCATTCATTATGCTTTGTAATGCACCTTATAATGCATTGTATAATCTTGTAACCATAATTATAATACATAATACTCATTTCATTTGGGTAATACAATGCATTAAAACACATGCCAAACTTTCAAGCATTATAATGCATTTTAATGTAGGTTACAGCTAGTTATAAAAATATATAATGCATTACGACGTACATTATGGATACTTTTGTAATGCATTATACATAAAGGCTTTAAGTAAAGTGTTACCAGTATGATTGTTTCTGCTTCCCTTAACATAACTGATTCTAAAAGAGAAGTTGTATCACAATTATGGGTACTGGCAATTTATGCCCCATAACTGTAATGTTTGATCTCAGAGAAAGAAAGAAAGCATCTCACAATCCAGCAAGGGGTCCTTGACTTAAAGCTGAAGTTGAAGACTCTTGCTTTATTCCTCTATTAAACGATGCTCAAAGAAACCACTTATAGTCCAAACTTAGTCTAAAGGGCCGTTCACACCAAGGACAATAACTATAAATCACACCACAACTATAACGATAACGACAAAGAGAAACGATATCGTTGGAATCACTTTCAAAACGATTTTTTAGAGCTGATGAACGATAAAAAATTGACAGCCAATCAGAATCCATCCTGCTGTAATGAGCTCGAGAATTTAAAGCGGCAGACACACTTGCACTTAGAATAAACAGACGATATCGTTCGCTGGTGTGGACGCTAATATCGTTATCTTTATAGTTATCGTTCTTGGTGTGAACGGGGCTTTAATCCAGGAAACTCCTATCATTAAGCCCCGTTCACACCAAGAACGATAACTATAAAGATAACTATAAAGATAACGATATTAGTGCCCACACCAGCGAATAACGATATCGTCTGTTTATTCTAAGCGCACGCGCGTCTGCCGCTTTAAATTCTTGAGCTCGTTACAGCAGGATGGATTCTGATTGGCTGTCAGTGTTTTATCGTTCATCAGCTGGAAAAAAATCGTTTTGAAAGTGATCACAACGATATCGTTCCTCTGTATCTTTATCGTTATCGTTATAGTTGTGGTGTGAACTATGCTATTCTTTAATATTGAGAACGATTTTTAGAACTATATCTTTATCGTTATCTTTATAGTTATCGTGCTTGGTGTGAACGGGCCTTTACTCTTTCTCAGTAGATCTCTAAACTGTGATTGGATTGCAGAGACTATAAATATCTGTGCTAAACTCAAACTTGACACATGCTGATTGAAGTGTCCAACGGTGACAAACCGGCCATTAGAATTCTGACTTTAGAGTTTGAAATGCTTTGTTATTGTTCATGGGCACATTTCCATGCCAACATAATTGGACTTTAAGTGATAGAGGGAAAGGGGCGGCAGACAGTGATATGTGACCTTATGACAATCAGCTAGCTACTGGCAAATATAATGGTGGTCTTACATAAATGCTTAGTTTCTAATTTTGACTTTTGAAAGGCCAATAGCATGGCAGCAGCTCGAACCCTGTGGAATGACTAGACAGATCACGAAATGTCAAGTTTTCAGCATTTGCCATGGCATTTCTGCTCTGTCCGACAGAACGTCGTTCTTCTTATTTTAGATCGGAAAGTGCTTGTCCTCGAAATTTTTTTTTTTCTCTCTCTAAATAGCTTGCCTGAGGAGGTCAGGTAAATTTGTGCTTCACAGATGTACTCTGTGATTTTAATCTTGTCTGAATCAAACATGTCTGTGTTTTTCCTCGCATATCTCAATCAGATTTATTGAAAAATTACCTGCTTTTGTTCAGTTCACTCGGGTATCATCAGAGAAACTGAATCCTGTCCAGATAGGAATATCTGTAATTGTGGTATATGTTATCACAGCGCTTATCATTTATTTTGACCTTTGTCAAATACCATAACAGAAGCTAAATTGTCTCATTGTGCTGCTTAATAAATTGTGAATTTAGACCTTTTGACCAACTTTGAGTACTTGTGGTGGTTCACATACTGCTGGTTTCTAGTGTAATAGAAGCATCAGAAATGATCCGTTCTCTTGATGTTATACATAATATTATAAATCGTGCTTATTTCAAGAGCATTCATGATGTACACATTTAGAGCACATGACCTTCTCTAACACCCACAAGGACATCAGCACATTAATCCATAAGCATCTCACTACATCTACAGCTATTACAAATAGTTTGAAATTTGCTTATGAAGTTTCATTTAGCCTGTATTGGAAATATTCTATTTTCTTCTTCTTCTTCTTCTTCTTCTTCTTCTTCTTCTTCTTCTTCTTCTTCTTCTTCTTCTTCTTCTTCTTCTTCTTCTTCTTCTTCTTCTTCTTCTTCTTCTTCTTCTTCTTCTTCTTCTTCTTCTTCTTCTTCTTCTTCTTCTTCTTCTTCTTCTTCTTCTTCTTCTTCTTCTTCTTCTTCTTCTTCTTCTTCTTCTATTCTATTTATTCTATTTTCTTCTTCTTCTTCTTCTTCTTCTTCTTCTTCTTCTTCTTCTTCTTCTTCTTCTTCTTCCAGGCATGAGATGACAGAAATACTTCAGGCTGGCACAAAAGCAATGCAGTCTTTTGAACATTTTTCGGTTTTGGAGGTTGATTGGCATTATATGTTTATCTTATTTTTTCAGTAATCTCTTGCAATTTCAATCTCTTGGAAGTGATGCTTTGACCAGATGCAAGTGGTTTTAAATGACTGTATTTGGTCTGTCAGATGCTATATTTCTCTCTTTCAATAACTCTAGCAATAGCCTTACAAAATGCTTTCAAATCAGATTTCGGATTACGTTTTATCATACTACATGAATCTTTTATACGCATTCTCTTCAATCTGTAATCAAAGATGATATTTGTTCTCTTCAGTTCTGCATTTTTGAAAGCCAGTTGCTAAGAAATGCAAGTACACGACTGCTGTGAGAGCCTATAAGCAAAGTTTAAATTGCAAACAGCAGGGGGCAGTAGCAGGCCAGAGGTTATGAACACATGCCTGAGATGGAGCCTGGATGAAGATGTGTGTAGAACTTGCATGTCCACAATGCTGTGTGTGGATGAACTGTGCTAGCTTAGGTGTTACACTTTAGTCTACACTTATTAAGTAGACAATTTTAATTTTCAGAGTGATAATATTCACTTCTCTATCTGAGATGCCAAGATTCTCTGATAGTTTAACTGTCAGACTCCAAAGCACTGTATGTAGATCAATCTCCGTCTCAGGTGCGTCACTGACTGCAGGAGGTGAGAAAGCTTTTTTGAGCTATTATACTTCCCTCTCTTTTTCTGCTGTTCATTCTTTCTGTCTTCCTCCTAGGGTGGCCATTTCAATAACAAATCAAAAAGGAGGAAACTATGCAATATTCAGTGAAGCCAGGATAAAAGCTAAAAATAATCACAAACGAATATAAACAGTGATAGAAATTAACTTTTCCATTAGGGAGCGATATTTCCCCCCTTCTTTATTTACCTACCTAACTTTCTAAATGAATGTGTTCTTTTTTGGAATATAAATTATTACATTTATTCTGTAAATGTAATTATAATAATATAATAACACTATAGGGCTGTTACCAATCAAACTAAATCAGCATAAACAAAAAATCCATTCAGACTGTTTGATGCAGCTCAGAGATGCCATGAATGTATTTACATTACAGTTTACAATTGCACAAATAATTTAAATACATAACATTTATTGGATATAGAATAGTGCTGTCAAAATTAACACGTGAATGCAGGTGATTCATTTTTCCAGATTTACGGTGTTAAAAATATATCATGCAGTTAACGCAGGGGCGGGGCTAGGGTTGGTCACCACACACGTACAACTTGCTGCTTCTGTGTCTTATTTCTTGACGAGATTTGTGTATAAACGTCTTTACAAGCACATCGAACAGAACACTTTTCAGACACGCACTTCACTTCACCTCAGCACAGGTGCTAGTCAAACAAGTGCAGAAAAAAAATGTACAGGTGATGAGGAGCTTCAGTAAAACATCAGTGAACTGCGGTCAGATGAGATGTTGTCAGGCCATATGCAGTGGTGTAATGTAACAAAGTAATAATACTTCGTTATAGTACTTAAGTATTTTTTGGAAGTATCTGTACTTTACTTGAGTTTTTAGATTTCAGCCAACTTTTACTTTTACTCCACTACATTTCCTAATTAAAATGTATACTTTTACTCGCCCCGAAGCATATTCGTTACTTACTACAAAATAAAGTCAGAAGTCAGAAGAACACGGACTGCAGGAAAGCAGGTTTGACGAATCAGTGGTCTGGCGTCTGCAAGTTAGACTCCTAAAAACACCTCGTGTGCAAACAAGTGCGCGCACAACCGCGGATGATTCATTTTCCACTCAAGTCGAGTCTGGGGTGTGCGATACAGCATTATCTGCGATAATATGGTAAGTGTTGTTGTAATGATGTGCAATCTGACATTATCAAGTAGGCTATATCACCCACAGAGTGCGCACACATTGATTTATTAGTCTATTAAAACTCAAAATTCATTCAAGGCATTCGAAATTGTAGATGGCAAAAATGCTTCTGTATGCTTTTTATATTTATATAATTTAATATAGTTAACTTAATCTATATCACACAAAGAGTACAGTTTTTCTGCAGATATCAGCATGAACACATTTAATAATCATTTTATACAAGTTCAGTAAATAAGCAGTAAGTGACTCACATTTTAGACATAATATTGTTTGTTTTTGCTCAATTTTGCTAACGAAAATAGTTCCAAACATAGATCACAGCACTGTTTTGCGTCTCTGAGCAATGGTGTTAAATGTTTACAGCTTTTTGAACGAATCGGTTGAATAAATGATTCAGTGATTCGCTCATTAACACAAGAGTGACAGTCAAATGCTTTGTATCTGAATGAATCAGTCGTTTGAACGAATCGGTTGAATCTCAATGACTCACTCATTAACAGTCACTTGCTGTCACCTACTGGCGGTTTAATTTCACATTTCGACTATTATTTTCACGTTTTAAATTATTGTAAATATCAGTATTCAAAAGTTAACTTAATCTATATCACACAAAGAGTACAGTTTTTCTGCAGATATCAGCATGAACACATTTAATAATCATTTTATACAAGTTCAGTAAATAAGCAGTAAGTGACTCACATTTTAGACATAATATTGTTTGTTTTTGCTCAATTTTGCTAACGAAAATAGTTCCAAACATAGATCACAGCACTGTTTTGCGTCTCTGAGCAATGGTGTTAAATGTTTACAGCTTTTTGAACGAATCGGTTGAATAAATGATTCAGTGATTCGCTCATTAACACAAGAGTGACAGTCAGTCATTTTCTGGTAAGATATCTGTACTTTTACTTGAGTATGGCTTTCAGGTACTTTATACACCACTGGCCATATGTCAGTAATAACGAATTTTCCTCTCCTGTCAGCTGGTATACTGTGCTCATAGTGCATGCTCTTCAATTGCATGCACATATTGGCCACAGCCATATCACCCTGCAGCCCAAAATTAGTTGCCCACTGAAGCTAAGCAGGGTTGAGCTTGGTCAGTACCTGGATGGGAGACCTCCTGGGAAAACTAGGTTGCTGCTGGAAGAGGTGTTAGTGAGGCCAGCAGGGGGTGCTTACCCTGTGGTCTGTGTGGGTCCTAATGCCCCAGTATAGTGACGGGGACAGTATACTTGTGTCCTGGCCAAATTACCGCCACTGGCCCTTGTCAATCATGGCCTCCTAATAATCCCCATTAACTTGATTGGCTCTATGACTCTCTCTCCTATCCACCTGTAGCTGGTGTGTGGTGAGCGCACTGGCGCTGTTGTTCTGTGGCTGCCGTCACATCATCCAGGTGGATGCTGCACACTGG
>NW_015536464.1:124005-130138 GCF_001515605.1 Sinocyclocheilus anshuiensis | reverse complement strand
AAAGTGCTCTGGGTGTACAGCAATACACAATAAAGCGCTATATAAATGCATCATTCATTCATTCATTCACAAATACTGCAGCGCGTGCTGTAGCCTGTATAATTTCATATTAAGGCTCAAATGAAACTACGAGCATGTGTGCCAAATAACCTTATAACCCAGCTGCTGTGATGTCTGTTCATCAAAGAACAAAAGAAAAAAAGAGGAAATCAATAACTTTTGTAGCTTTAAGGATTCATCTATATTTAATTTAGAAATTAGTGTTTGATCAATTTATTCAACTTTTTTTTATATTTCCTACTTGCTGAAGGGCACAGGTAAATATAACATTTATTATAATGGGTATATCTGAAGATTGTTTTAGGTTCACTTAAATTAGAAGTTGTTATTTTTTAAAGTTTAATAAATGTTAAAATTGGTAGCTCTCAATTATACTGTAATGTTGAATGACTGTAGTCAGTGGTTAAATATTAGGAAAAATTTCCTGGAGACATCAGTAGTATTGGTATCAGTGATACTCGCCTTCAGTCATAAAAAAAGATGCCATTAAACAAATTTAAAAAATATACTGTCTTTATGTTGTTTCTACATTAATTTGGAGATTGAATGTGAAATTATTGCAATATAAAAGTATATTTAAAAACTTTAGTTTAATGGATTAATCGCATTTAATTGTGATTAATCGCAACTAATCGCGAATAATTTTTGAAAAATGTGTGATTAATTAGTTATTTTTAATCGATTGACAGCACTAATATAGAAATATGAAATGTTAGAAAAAAGCCAATAGTGTCAGGGATTCATCACAGTAACTTCAGTCACCATCTGAGTTCTGATCACCAATCAAGCCACACTACAAATACACACACAGCACAGTCACTCACTGTCCGGTCTACCGTTCACTCCTATGAACTTCTCTGGACTCTCTCTGCCAAATTCTCCTAGAACGAATTACCTGCTGTTCCTCCCGCGATCCTCCAACGACTCCTTGGAAACTGTTCCACGATCTCCAACGTAACCGGCATCCGATCCTCACCATCAGAACTCAGATAAGCACCCTGGAACCATTCCCTGTGTTGACACTCACCTGCCTTTAACACCTATTCCAGTCATCCCCTTACCCAGTCAATAAACCATACTGATTTGAACTTACCTGTTGTGTCTGGCCTTGCTTTGTGACAAATAGGTGGTGGCAAGTCACTATCTTAGTCACTGATTCATTCATTCAACTGAGTCATTCAAAATGTCCGATTCTTTCAGTATCAAAGCAAGTGAATGTCTGTACAAATGAGTCAATGAATAATTGACTCACCCAGTTAGTTTAAAAACATTGAATCATTCATGAATGAAACACCACTGTGTTGATCAGATGTGCAATAGTTCTACTGTTTTGTTGGCAGAATAACGCAAAAATAGTCAATATTGACAAAAATGTGTCTAAATTGTATGTCATATATAATGTACTTTAACTTATTTTAACATTTATTCTGTAACTCTTTAGAATAAGGTTCCATTTGTTAATAATATTTAATGCATTTACTAACATTAACTAACAACAAGCAATACATTTGTTACAGTATTTATTTTTTTTGCTAATGGTAGTTAATAAAAATACAGTTAGCTCAGGTCCATTAAATAATATTTATAGATACAACTTATATTTATAGATAAAAACATAATTACATTATGTTTTTAATAATGTATTAGTAAATGTTGGACTCAACATAAACTAAGATTAATAAATGCTTTAGAAGTATTTTTCATTGTTAGTTTACTAATGTAGTTAATGTTAACAAAAGCACCACTGATTAAGTATAAAATAGTGATGATCTTAACATGCGTATTTCAAAACCCTATTGTCCGCCCTAAAACTGGACAGATGGTTTCACCCTCCCCCTGTTGTCTTCTCATTGTTTCGGTAAATTAAAATGAACTGAATGATGTCAGGAAAGTAGCTGGATAAATAAGTGCTGTGTTGAACATGAGGTTACGATCCCTTCAAATAAACGCCATCAGATGACTTACTGCGGCGCTCTGGTCTGGGTTCATTGTGTTTGAGACTTAATTGCTATTTCAAAGCATAATGAATTAGAGTCTATGTTTACAGATAACTTTTTATCCCTGTGTTAATTGCCAATTGTTTAGATTGGCTCCCCTCCACAAAGTTAAGACGAAGAATATGGCTTTAATTAGCCACTTGCACAAAGCAACCTGTGTGTGTTTATGACTGGAATGAGAAGGCGCAGCGCCGCACCGAACGGCGTTACTTGAGAGATATTTCATGAGAGATGGAGAGAAGCGTTTTATTAGATGTGAGGATTATTTTACGAAATTACATGGACCAGCTACTTGTATAAAACTGTTATGTGAGTATATTTAGACAATGAGAGACGGTATGAAGTGATTTCTGCAGCATTTGCATAGAGTATTGATTGTTCCACAGGGTATAAAAACACTGCGTGTGTGCATGAGAAGGAGTGGAGCAACACAAGGTCAGATTAATTTGTAACTATGGAAATCAGCTCTGCATGTTATTTTCACTCTTAACATCCTGCTGTCAGTCATTCAGAGAGGATGGAAATAATGAGGATGATCATGAGAGCTTTCCTCACTAGTACTTCATTTACACACTGCTAATGTGTCTTTACACTGAGCAATACTCTTAAGGGGAAGAATATTAACCACAAGTACCATCACACACAAACTCAGGTTGCCTTACGCTCTCTACATAGCTGAAATGGTCCCGAATGATCCTCTGTCGATTGTGATAGGCAGCTCAAACACAATGTTTAATGAGCCACATAATGGAACTGTATAGGAGGACAAATTGTTTGTGTGTAACACAAAGTCATTCTGACTAAATACACCTCTCGACTGTTTCCTAGAACAGATGATTACACATTGGTAATTGACCTTTATTACTTAAAGCTAGTGTTAAGAGACTTGTGATTTATTTTTACAGGTATCTCATTAACAAGCTAGTACACAGTGGAGACCAGGGCTAGTTATCACACTCATTACTTCTTACCAGCACAGATCACAACCATAAAAATGTAGCTGCAAATCATATCCTGGTGAAGGTAATATGGTTAGTTGTATTCTGTTTGCAAATAAATTGCATCTAAATCCAAAACACTACATGCTATTTATAATTAATAGCATGTTATATGATATCAAGGCATACAGTTCACAAATATATTACAATAAAATAAATAAATAAATAAATAAACAAATAAATAAAGACAGATAATATTTATTCATTAGATTGATGTAGCCTAGACCATTGCCCTCTTGTGACCCACACTTTGGGAAGCACCGTTTTAGTGAATATTCCTTAGAGTAGGTTTATTCTTGGACATTTGGTTCTGTATAGTTACATTTCCATCATAACTGAGCAGGGAAGAAAAAGCCACAGTTGATTTAACACTTAGTGGAGCATGTTGTGACATAACATGGGATGATGTACTGTATATACTGAAGTGATGGAGGGACTACCGATTTTTTTTTTTTACAGGAGTGATAATATAAGCAGCTGCAAAAGCCTGCCTTTGTGCTCTCAAGATTTTATTTAGAACTTAAATATTAAAATATGATAATCCTGGAATTTTGTTTGGATGATGAAATCCAGAATAATTTAATTTAAGACTGTTTAAAAGTAAATGTAAATCAAGTCAAATTATTACTGTTGTTTATAGCAGCGGCAGCAGAAATCTGGTTGCATAAAATTTCAGTGATAACACATGGGGTAAGTAACTCTTTAAAATTTAAATAGGCTTTTATTACTTTGTTTATCTAACGGCGTACAGAGATTTTGTGAACACTTTATAGTGAAATAGGCATTATTTGTTTGCGTTTCATTGTTTAATAAAGACACTTATAGTAATTCTAAGTACTTTCGTGCAGCTGTAGCAGCAGTATGCATAGCTATTCAGATCACAATTTTTAGCGAATTTAATAAGAGCAGCATGGCATAGCAAATTCAGATGCAATGTTAGAAATAATATTAGCAACAGTTTGCATAGCAACCAATTATTATTGCTAATATAGCAGGGGCAGCAGAAATGACTTTAGTTGCTTGAAATTTCAGCGATAATGCATGGATGGGCTACAGCAATTCTAGTACTTTCATGGAGTGTAGCAGCAGTATCCATAGAATTTCAGATTGCGTTATTAGCGAATTATTAATAGCAGTATGCATAGCAAATCAAATTATGCGTTTAGTTGCGGCAGCAGTAGGTAGACCGTAGTTTATATTTACATTTATTTATTTTGTAGACGCTTTTATCCAAAGCAACTTACAATTGCTGTAGTTTCAGTGACGAAAAATGGATGGTATGTGAACTTAAGCGAATAGGCATCATTTGCGTTTTGTTTGTTTAAAAGGGGCTCATAGCAATTCTAAGTACCTTTGTGCAGCTGTAGCAGCAGTGTGCATAGTATTCAGGTCGCATGTAGCTAATTTAATAGCAGCAGCATGCATAGCAAATTCTTATGCAATGTTAGAAATAATATTAGCAGCAGGAAGTCAAATATTGTTGCTAATATAGCAGCGGCAGCAGAAAGTACTTTAGTTGCTTGAAATTTCAGTGATAACGCATGGGGTAAGTAACTCTTTAAAGTGAAATAGGCATTTTATTTCTTTGCTTATTTAACAGGGCTTACAATAGATTTTGTGAACTCTTCAAAGCGAAACAGGCATTATTTGATTGCGTTTGCTTGTTAATAAAGACGCTTATAGCAATTCTAAGTACTTTCGTGCAGCTGTAGCAGCAGTATGCATAGCTATTCAGATCGCTAGTTTAGTGAATTTTAATAGCAGCAGCACGCATAACAAAATTCAGATGCAATGTTAGAAATATTAGCAGCAGTCTGCATGGCAATCCAATTATCATTGTTGCTAATATAGCAGCGACAGCAGAAGTACATTTAGTTGCATTAATTTCAGTGATAAGATAACGCTTGGAGGGTAGGGAACTTTTTAGGTGAAATAGGCATTTTATTACTTTGCTATTCAATTCAACAGGGAACTCTTCAAAGCGAAATAAGCATTAATTGGTTGTGTTTGGTTATTTAATAAAGGGGCAGTTCTAAGTACTTTTGTGCAGCAGTATGTATAGCTATTCAGATCACAATGTTAGCTAATTTTATAGCATGCATAGCAAATTCAGATGCAAGGTTAGAAATGATATTAGCAGCAGCATGCATAGCAAGTCATATTATTATTGTTGCTAATATTGCAGCGGCAGCAGAAAGCACTTTAGTTGCATGAAATTTTAGTGATAACTCATGGATGGTAAATTAATTATTAAATATTACAACCGCAACAGCTCGCACAGTAAATTCCTACTACAACAGTGTGAATATCATTTACAGCATGTACTTCAACACAGCAGCAGCAGCAGCAGACGTTTTGTTGCGTTGGCCGTATCACACTGCATACATTGCGGACAGCTTTACATATCGTAATGGGTCTATTGACTTTTTCATGTTGTGCTGCTCGTGTCTGGCGTAGACACCGTGTTAGAGTAAAATAGGCGTTCGCCTAGCTACTCATATGCCTAATTAATGGAGCTCTCAGCAGTCCAGTCTCTTGTGCAGTAGCAGCAGCTTGCATAGGTATTCAGTCATCTAAATCTTTCTCAGCAACAGCATGCACAGCATTTCTATGTTGCGAATTTTAATTTGGACACAATTCATATAAAAGCAGACCGCTGCATTTAAATAGTCATTGTAGTGTCTTGCTCAAGACCATCTTGGAATGAGTCATGCATTTATCAATGATGTGTTCATACAATGCAAACATTATTGTTCTTAATATGCAATATAAATATTTTAAATTATCAAAATAAATGAGCAGCTGCTCTTGAGGCAGATTTAGTTCTGGGCATACGACACCACAACTACAGGGGGTACAGTGATTTATTCTTTCGCCAAAAATGTTGTTAGCTTAAATGAAAGGTAAGGATTTCCATTGCAGTAACGTTGGTGAACGTTAATGGAGAGAGAGAGAGAAAAAAAAAATTACAACTCTTGAATGACAAATTTAAAACTATTTGCTCAGGCCACCTGAGCCTGAGCCAGGTGGTTGCTGGGGGTTACTTCATCTATCAGCCTACAGTGTGATTCCTGTTTG
>NW_015536464.1:67360-122878 GCF_001515605.1 Sinocyclocheilus anshuiensis | reverse complement strand
AGGCCACCTGAGCCTGAGCCAGGTGGTTGCTGGGGGTTACTTCATCTATCAGCCTACAGTGTGATTCCTGTTTGCTAATGACACACATAGTGCGCGTTTCTAACTAGGTAAGTTTGAGTTATTGGCTCAGACACACATAGTTATTTAGGTCATTAGTTAAATAAACCTAAGAGTACAGCACACAGGTTCACATTGCTAAGCCACTAGTTAACTTATCTGGGCTCCATTAGCCCAGAAACACATTTAACTCAGGTCACTAGTTTAAGCTATCTGGTCAACCGATCAGGTACACACAGCAATAGTTCACTTGCGTTAAGCCATTCGGCAAAGCCTGGCCCAGGTTCACATAGATAGCAAACACATGGTCTCACGGCTCTCTGGAGCAGCAGCAGTACATATGTCTTGGCAATAGATCTGCTTGTTCTGGGGGGTTTTACCTTTATCTTTTATATTCCTTCTGCCTCGTAGGGATGATTTTAAGCATATTATCATATAGTAGCAGCATACATATTTAATTATTTTGTTTTCTTCTTCCAGCTTTGTTGAGGGGTTATTTTATATGCTATTTGTGCAGCAGCAGTATGTCTTAAATACTCATGGCACCGTATCGACATATGCATTGGCAGTAGCAAGTTCCTATTTATTTGATCAAAAGTAAAAAAAAATGGTAATACTACAAATATTACAATTTAAAGTAAATTCTTACTTTATTTTAATATGCAATTTATTGCTGTGATCAAAGCTGAAATTTCAGCAGCATAACTCCAGTCTTCAGTGTCACATGATCCTTCAGAAATCATTCTTATGCTAATTTGCTGCTCAAGAAACATTTCTGATTATTATCAATGTTGAAAACAGTTCTGCTGCCGCGCGTGTGTGTGTGGAGACAGACACATTTATTTATTTATTTTTTTCTCAGGATTCTTTGATAAATAAAAAAGAACAGCATTTTGAATGCCAGTGTGTATATTTATTTGTGTATATTGTTTATTTGTGTATATTGCCTGTATGACAGAGAATGTACAAAACAATTCACAAAATATGCATTATACAGTTTACATTAATATGCATTATACAATAATTTCTAAGTGGAAATCCAGTAGAAATATTTAGAAATAGATATAGTTCTTATACCATTATTTGTGCAGATATTATTTATCTCCAAACTTTCCATAGATGTAGAGGTCTGCTCTCCAGTGCAGTCGGTGGGCAGCAGACTCACATCTAATCAAGCAGAAGCCCAAAAAATGTCAACCTCACAAATCCCACTTAGCACCCGCTTTCCTGATTAACAGTAGTGATGGATAATAATGAGACTACATACATGAATTATAAAGGTTTCTCTATGGGACTCGCCTGTGGGATCTCTCAATCGTTAAACAACTGTGATGCCAGAATTTCACCGGGACCCTAAGATTTATCACAAAGGCAATTACTCGACCATTGGTCACAATAAACCATGAAAGACTTCTGATTTTGCTCTACGACAACACAAATCATTTTGATCCTCAAACAGTCAAAACTGTGTGAACCCAGAAACTGCCTCCCTCACAGATGATTGGCACAACAGAAGCCAACACACAGACCAACTCCATCAGTAGTTCACATCCTCAGCTTAGACTGTGCATCAGTTCAATTATGACTGCTCCCAGTAACCTCTTATAGAATATTTGACAAAATCAGCTTCTGTGGTCTATACAACCCTACAGAACAGCACTGTGGGTTTGCAGTATGGATATGCATATGATCATCTCTACTGACAGACAAGAATTTATCAGTACTAATTTACTGGGGCACAGCAGTATTTTACTGGAGCTCATGCCCCAGTAAAAATTATCCGGCAAAGCCCCTAAAAATGAGTATAAAGCAGATCTATTAACTTGACTTTCATCAAACTGTAGAACAAAATGATAGTGAACCCTACAGAACAGCACTGTGGGTTTTAAGATGCAATAGATGCAATGCTACAAATCAGAAAGTGCATGAAGGTTTATGAAGCAACCACTTGCAATCAGGAGCCCTGAAAAGAAAATCCTTAAACCTCTGTGCTTGTGGACTAAATGTCCCATCTTTAGGATGACTTACTAGCTCAATGCTGAAACTATGTTATGAGCCCCTGCTGTTTTCCTTCTTGTTTTCCCTTCCTCTGTTGTGCACAGTTGGCAATTGGATGAGAGCAGAGGCTGATTACTGCTAACACCTGGGACCTGAGCCTATTTGAGAGTTGATGGTGACACTTCATAGTGACTTGTCCCAGGAAACCCATTGCTGGTTGTTTTAATGTTTGTTTTAGTATTGTTACATGATGGTGAGTTGCTCTTGTTTGTTTAGTTAAATAAGAATAGAAATAAAACATAGATAAGTAAGCAGTCCCGGAAGATTATTTTGTGTTTGTTGTTTTCTCTAGAAGGTGTTAAGCGCTGTGATAATTGTAGTTTACAGTAGATTAGTTAGCTTACCAGTCCTTATTCAAAGGCATAGTTTACCCAAAAATTCTGTCACCGCTTACTCATCCTCCACTTGTTTATGCTTATATGGAACATCTGGACCTCCTTGATTGTGTGTCCTTAACTTCTTGTGTCATGTGACAAGAGATAGTTATAAAATATATTTTATTTATATAATTTTTTTTTTTTCAGTGTGACTGCCATAGGTTGGTCTACAGTATCTTTTGGGTGCTAATCCTTTTTTTGGGGGGGGGAGTTGGGATATGGAGTTATGTATATATATGGATTATCGTGTTATGGATATATATGGAGATACATTGTCTTTACCTGCAACAAAGAGTCATTCACAAGTCACAGGAATGATAAAGATCTGATCCATCACTGACAAACAATAAAACACATGTGCAAGTTTTGTTTCCTAAATTGCATTGTAGAAGATGTAGATGATCATTGTAGATCTCCCCCCTCAGGCGCTCTTATTGTTTTCTGTCTTATAAAGTATCCTGCTACTATTTTCACTGCAAACGAATCAGTGCATAAGTCTGAATGAATCAAACTGGAACATTTTGAAAGCCTGTTTGGCCGATCAGATCAAAAGAGTGATTTATTTGGGAATCTGGCATTCTTCACAGCTGACAGAAAACACACAACATGACTGCAGAAATATTGTCAGTGAAAATGTTGCTCAGGTGATATGCATATGATCATCTCTATTAACAGACAAGAATTTATCAGTACTAATTTACTGGGGCACAGCAGTATTTTACTGGAGCTCATGCCCCAGTAAAAATGATCCGGCAAAGCCCCTAAAAATTATTGTAAAGCAGATCTATTAACTTGACTTCCATCAAACTGTGGAACAAAATGATAGTGAAACATTTCTTTTCATTACACTGACTGCTTGCATCCCTCTTTATCACCTTAATGATGGAGATGTCAATCAGAACAATGTGTCCCTTTTCATTCAATTAAAAGGCTTACAATCTATGCAAACTAAAACAAGCATAAAGATGCTTTCAATGAACAATTAATCAACTGTAAAGTAGATTAGTGGTATTGTACATATTGTAAAAACATTGGTATTACCTTAATGCACATTGTTACTCAAAAGTATTCATGTCATATTGACTTGTCCTTCAAAAGTGACATGTTTTATGACATTATTTTGACAAAATGTTATAAAATCATGCATTCTGTATAGTAAATGTACCAACAGTTCATGTATTTACTCACTGTTATGCACTTAAAAAAGTGTCTCTTTGGAGTTTTTAAAACATATGAAATTAAAATATGTATTTTACTTAGCTTGTTTGTCATGTTTGCTGTGTTACATGTATTACTCTATAGTAACACTTTAGTATAGGGACCAATTCTCACTTGTAACTATATGCACAGTATCTATTCCAGAAAAGTCAATCCCTGAATGAATTCCCATTGGATTACATGCAAGCTCTCCATCATTGGGTCTCAAAACAGGAAGCTTGTTAATAGTTTCAATTGTATACTGTATACTTGTATAATTGTATACTGATTAGCTATTAGTGGTCCCACTTTATATTAGGTGACCCTATTAGTCAACTTTTAAAATTGTGTTACTCATGTGTTGCTGTGTAGTTATTCATTAACAACCGAGCAGCATTCTAAAGTGTCACTCTTTTAATGAGGAAACTGATAATGACTGACACATCACACAAAGGCTGGGAGTCACTGTTTAAGGGCAAAGTGTTGATGGACCCCAACACGACACATACTTTTCCTTACTAATGGTATTTCTGGCCACTTCGTTCATTTTTTCGAAACCAACATATTCTAGTCACATGGGACAGCACAACATTGGTGGCATATATAAAACCGAAGGGAGCATGCACTCGCTGTATCTGCACAGATCCTGATTTTGTGAAGCAGAGGGCGATTTTATTTCATTTGGTTACCGTTTATTATGAACAACATCCTGGGAGTAATAAATACAGATACAGGCCTACTGTGTGGCGGATCCCCCTGTTTGGAGGATGGGGACTTTACCTGCAAGTGCTGAATCATGTGTGATAGAGCCGAGAAACGGGTGAGCTGCCGTAGGTCTTTGGCATCTTGAAAAGATGTCCTTCTTCACATTAGCTATAATGTGGAGATCCAGCTTTACCGCTTTAACATACGTCATTAGAGAGGTCATGACATACTGTTTTTAAAATATAGATAGGAAATTAAGTTACAAGAAAATATCTGAATTACTATTTCAAATAAATAACACCAGTTACTTTGTTTTCCTATGAATTGGCTGACGGCTCTCGTGTTGCCATGTTGAGAGAAATCAAGAGTAGGTGCAGAGGTGTTGTGTGCTCTGTGTGAACATGATGATACTGTAGATCTAGACTAAATATGAACATGTATTTACTCATCTCACCTGCACAAAAACAGATTCAGTATTCCTCCAAATGAATAAAAACAATGAAATGAAAAAAAAAATACCCTTTATGTATTTAATCCCATTTCATTAACCAACATGCTGACCCTCAATGATCCAATTCAACCATACTAATAAGCAAAAATGACTCTAAACATAACATGTTTTTCTTGCGTCTTCATGCAGTCCAGAATGGCAGCAGAACTGAAAGGTTTGTTTGAGCTTTTTGAATCTGCATTTCCTTCTGCCTGAGGCTTATTCATTTCACTTTTGGTGTGAAAGGGCTTTTACATTTACCAAAAATATAACTTTTTATATGAAAAACAAACAAGCAAGCCCAGGCCAGATTGGAAAAAGTAATGCAAAAGTAACAGAAACACTAAAGTAACACAGTTAGCTACTTTTAGGGAGTAATGCAATAATGTAATGCATTACTTTTAAAAGTATGCCCCACCATGACACATAGAACTGTACTGAAAACTGCATGATGAACAATTGTATTTGTTTGAGCCAGAGCATATAGAAACACCATGATTCCCCTCACAATTATAACAAAGGATTTTCAGTGGGGTGTACTGCAACTCGGCCCAGAAGATGAACTGTTTTAGTATGACAAGGTCTCATTAAAAATAAATAAATATATAAATAAAAAATGGTGCTTATGGTGCGAGTCTGAAAAAGCAAAACACACTGCAGTCATCAAATGCTTCTGTGTAACATAGTTTATCACACACACACACACATGCACACACGCACGCACGCACGTACGCACACGTCTGGTTTGCTATTGCACACTAATGGTTTTTCTGCTGTATACACCGTTTATTCTATTGCCCTACACGTAAACCTACCCCTTACAGGAAACTTTCTGCATTTTTAGATTTTCAAAAAACTTAATTCTGTGTGATTTATTAGCTTGTTTACCAGTGGGGACCTCAATTTAGGTCCCCACCGTGACATGAGTCCCCATGAGTCTGAGAAAGACAGGTACACACACACACACACACACACACACACACACACACACACCACCAGTGGTTTCTGGAGAATTCGGACATTGATGAACCATGAACTGGAGAGGGCTGCGAAGCTGTCACATTCACTATTTTGTTACATGCACAATTTCGTGAGACCTAAACACTGCATTTTGGGTATTCTCTAATCGTTGAGTATCGGGTATTGAATGAACGCACTGGATGATCTTTACTATGGTTTTGTACACACTATTGGCTGCCACCCTAAATAGTGCACTCTGTATAAAGTTATGGAGAGAATTCAGTCCCACAACACATTTGGACTGCCTCTCTAACATGCCTCATTTAACTCAACAGCTCATGTAGAGCGCTCAGCCAATTCAATCGGATGTGTCAAATGAGGAACATATATAGTACATGTGCAGTGATTGGTGTTTCCCTATTTTTCTTCATATACACAGTAAATTTGAAATCCGGAAAACAACACGAGAGTTAATTTCAACACTTTGAAAGTGTATATATGAGAACCACTCATAAAGTGTTAATTTAACACTTTCAAAAAAAACAGTTGGCCACCTTTCCAAAAGTCTGGAAGCAGTTTCTGACCCAAAGAGGAGTGTAAAGTCCTGAAGAATCTGAAGCAGTTTGAAGAAAACACGTAAAGAAATTATAATATATTGACAAGCTAAATGTGGTCAGTTTAAACAATGTAGACCATTTGACAGTTCTCTGAATCTAACATTTCAATTTTTGTAAAAAAGGAAAGAGAAAATCCATACCAATCCTTTAGTGTCCAGGAATCGAGGGAAAACTGAGAGAATGGTGGTGGATCCCTCTGGATCATGGACAAGGTGCTTTCTGTATTCAAACGTTGCCTTCATCTTCTGCATGATGACCTCACATTCGCTTGTATGATTCATCAAAGAGATGGCCTCTACACTTTGATCATTATCTAGCTGATGGTCTTGGTAACATAGCTGTCTGTCATGCAAAGGACCTCCATTTTCTTCTGTTTTTGGATCATCCTTATTTCCAGAAGGTCTTGACCCCTTTGTACTGTCTTGAGGCACCATGACAAGAATCCAGTGTTTTTTTGGCCATCATAAAAATTTTCCTGTTGAAATGGCACAAATTCTAAATTTAACCATCCATTAAAAATTACATCTTAAGTAGGGCTGCACGATAAATCGCATGCGATATTTAATGCGCATTTTGTAATCAGCGGTAAATCTCCATCACGTGCGTGCTTGCTGATTACAGAACCGGCTTTACTGACAAGATGCGCATTAAATATCGCATGCGATTTATCGTGCAGCCCTAATCTTAAGACATTTCTAAATGAGCACAAAATATTGAATGTTCTGATCAGCGATAATGACTTACATATCCAGTCCTCCCTTGGGGATCTCTGAGTGAGGGAAACAAGGTGATAATTCCCAAACCATACTTCTGTTTGGTAAGTCGATGTGGGACCCTTCTGAAGAATGGGAACCCTCAATGTTACTTTACGCTGATAGGAAATGTTTAAGAACATTTAATTAAACAACAGCAACTTTCAGAAAAAAACAAATTTGAAAATTTGCACAAATTTGTAGCACCCAACTACATCTATATACTTCACAATCTATATAGCGTCAAAATCACTAACAAACTGAATAATGCAAGACTGAATTAAATTTTTATAATTACCCTTCTGTCTCCAGAACTAAGTGTGTGTGCAACTAAGATGTTCACCATCACTTTCCTCGTGTCATCACTAATTGTCCCTGTATCTTCATACTCCTTAAGCACATTTCCTCCACCTGGTCTTGTCTGTAGAATTTGTTTTATCAGCTATAAAAAGAGGAATATTAACAGATACTACTATGAGAGAAGATAATGCAGTAATACCTAAATTACCCTTAAATATAACCCTGATCTGAAAAAGATCAGCATTATACATTATTAAAAAAAAAAACATTAATGAAACTGAACATTATGAGTAAAACCCCCAGGGTCTGTGTAAGGCTACTGGGACTCACATCTGTGGCCTGTGATCTTTGTGATGCTTCGTCGTCATCATCCTTTCTGAATCGTTTTGGACTAAACCAGTCACTCTCTTCACTGCTTTTTGAAGTTAGAGACAGTGTATCTGTATCTAAGCTGACTGAAGATTGAGGTGTGGAAGATCCTGTTAAGGTTAAAACTGGGGTTAATAGATGTCATGTTAGTCTTTATTATTACTGCATTTAGAAAACTAATTCTGAGAACTTTTAGTCCGGGACATTGGTTGTTGGAATAAAAAGATTGAATATGAAACTTGCCATTCGTTTACTTTTTTAGAAATACATTTTTCCACACATCTGCTACAATACACCAACACTACCTACAATATTTAAAATACTGAACATATTAAACACTACCAGCATTCATTCATAAATTGGGATACAGATGACATCATTCAGCAACTCCTCTGTTTTCACTCACCAATGTCATTCAATTCATTTATGACGAAAACCAACCCACTGGTGGTCATTAGATCAGGAAACACGTCTTTATCCACCTCTGTACCGGTTTCATCTGTAACTGTAACTGCAAGGTTGTCTGGAATTGAGAACTTCTCTTTCACTGCAAAACAAAATATTTACCAATTTTAGTCCAAGTTTTATTCCTAATTTGACATAAGGCTATAAAAACATATAGATTTAATTATTAAGATATTAAATATCACTCACCCTCTGCTAGAAATAAATCAAAGCACGCCTCTGAGATTTTTACGAATTTCTTCTGATTCCGAAATTGTGCTTTGACAATCATTGCGATTAAGCATCTGAACTCCTGGCTTGTAGAGGAAGAAACACGTCTTACTGGTTTAGACTCAATTTGAAACAAGATTGTGTAAAAAATATATTAAAAAAATATCAAAACAACTTTCATAATATCAAAACAGCAAAGACACAAATTACATCGAAATAGGAAAACTTTTTATGTTATAACCCCTCATTTACAAGACAAAGCGCGAACCTTTGAGAAATTATACCATTTTCGTCTCCGTGTAAACATTCACACTCTCCTCCTGCACTCTAAATAAGCGCGCGCGTCTTCTGCAATACAGTTTTGCGCTACGTACAGTGCCCCAATGGTCAAACCTCGTTATTGCCGATACTTATATTAGTTACGTTACATAGGCCTTTACATAAAAAAAATATCTGTTGACAATTATTTAAATTTAAATTTAATTTTTTTTGTCCACTAATCGTTTCAGCACTACGGATCCGGCTAAAGACTTATATCCTATCTCTACCCATGTTCCACGACTTTGTTCAAAACGAACACAAACACATATTAGTTTTTTGTTCCTTAAAAGGTAACTTAACTGAGTGCTTTAATTCACTAACGTTACAAAAAATGTAAACTAATCACGTTTGACACAAATCATATAATGCTGCTCAAACATTGATATTAAAAACGTATCAAGTTACCAAAGTTCAAAACCATGACTGTCTCAGAAGCATGGTCAACGATCAGCAGAAATCCAAGCCAAATCTTAAAAACAAAATCTGAACAATCTGTTTTAGACCAATGAACATCTTGATATAATAATATTCCACGCGCCACAGTTCGCCTATAAAATGGCGCGCGCGTGACTTTAGACTCGTTCTGAAAAGAACACGATCAGACTTTAGTCAATAAAAATGATTGCTGTGTGCGACATGAGATGACAGACGAAACTACGCATATTCAAAGCTTTAATTCATTAATAAAGCGGCATGACAGGCTGAATTGACAAAAATCACACATCAGAGCTCCTTGGCTGTCGACCACCACTCTTCCACTGAAGTAAAATGGCGTCCGCATGTGGTCTGTTTCAATCAAAACGACATGTAGTCTGCACGTTAATGGAGGTGTGGCTGAAGTTCTGAAGGATTAGATTGCTGTTCTAGTCAAACATGGTGCAGGAATAACATAATGTGCTACACAAGATGCCAGTCAGCACTGTTTTCATGGTATAAAGAAAGACATTTAGTCCAAAGACTCTTTTGAAAAGGATGTGAGAACTATATGTTCCTCTACTCATGCTTGCCTCTTGGTCATGAGAAAAGCAAAAGGCAGTTTGCAGTTCACTTGCTCTTATATGTTATCCTTGAATGCATCTGCAAGTTCATATTCTTCCATATTTGAAATATTAGAGCATGTCGGTTTGTTTGTTTGCCTTTTCCACTTTTATTCATCACACTATCACCATCCCTTGTCAATGTTTGTCACAAAACAAAACAGCACAGTGGACTGGCATTGGCTGAATTCCTTTCACGGTATTTTCAAAAGCTCATAGGCACCAAATCAAAAGCACAAGTAACTGCGGACGTGATTACAGCAGTGCTTCTCTCTACTGATTTAAAGCGTTCCCTCCGAAGACGAAGTGCATCAAGGGCAGTAAGGAGGTTTGAAAGTTTACCTGTTGCTACGACAACCATCTCAAAGGTCAAATACTCTCTGCCGAGGGACACAATGATATAAAATCAAATTGTTGCACAGCCGAGCAAGTTTAACACCCACACATCAATGCCTCCTGTCAGGCCACAGGTGCTGCACTGTAACAAAAGCAAGGAGCAAGAAACTAAATTTTTACATTTACAGAACTTGGTGGTTTCTATAGACTCAAGTCAAGATAGTCAACCTTATGTCTCTATTATATTCTGCTCTCTAAATATGCCCCCTAACCCCTTAAAACAATGTCTATTTATTCATTTTTTGTTACACTTTATTTGAAGGTTCAATTCTCATATTAACTATTAAATATGACTTCTGCCTTATTAAACTCCTAACTTGCTGCTTATTAATAGTTAGTAAGGAAGTTAAGTTTAGGAATGGGGTGGATTAAGGGATCTAAAATATGGTCGTGCAGGATAAGGCATTAATGCTGCTTTATAAGTATTAAAAAACAGCCATGTTAGTAATATGAATGCTAGTACGTAAATAGTGAGAATTGGACCTTAAAATAAAGTGTTACATTTATTTTATACTGTGTTTGTTGATGTTGATGTTCACTGTGACCGTGTGAAGGTCTTTGTACCATTAAAGCATTCTGCAAGTTTCATAGCTTAAAACGTCCTCCTCGTTATAAACAAAGCATTTAAGCTCCAAAAACGGCTCGTTTTGGATCTGAGGTGCAAGATGACGTCACCCGGGCACAAACATTTGCTTACAAAAATGTAAGAAAAATATCCATATTTGAAATGTTATAAACACTTTTTTTCTCACTTCTGCTGACATAAGTGCAAGCCGTTCCGGCGAATGATGTAGGACATACACGTTGCACCTGTGAGATATGCTAGTCTCGCGAGTTTGTTTACAGGAGCAAAGGAAGCAAAGTTTCCTTACTTTAGCAAAGAAAAAACAGTCTCTTCTTGGCTTATATCGAAATCCTCCTACATTTTTCTTCACAAATCTTCGTTTTGTGCTTCTAATTCATCACCGGCTTTTTGTTTTGCTATCTCTCATTTTTGGGTAAACATTTAAAGGGGTCATATGATGCGATTTCAAGTTTTCCTTTCTCTTTGGAGTGTTACAAGCTGATTGTGCATAGATAAGATCCCTGAAGTTGCAAAGACTAAAGTCTCAAAACCAAAGAGATATTCTTTATCAAAGTTAAGACTCTGCCACGCCCCCCTAAAACGGCTCATTCTAACACGCCCCCACATATCTACCTCACTATGTGGCAATATTAGTATAATGCCGCCCAAATGTTCACGCAAAGAAAGAAGGCGTGGTTTCAGTAACCGCAGTTAGTGTTGAAGCAGCCATGTCAGGGAGACGCTGTGTGTTTCAGTGCGAAAGCAAAAGCACTTTATTTGGCCTTCTGAAAGTAGATGCATTTAGGAATCTTTAAGATTACTTTGAGATTACAACAGAACAGCAATGCATTTTATGGACGACCGTTTCGTGAACCTAGGAGAGGAGGTAATTCTGACTTTGCTATGACAATCTGGCACTTCTGAATCAGCTACTGTGTGTGTGTGTGTGTGTGTGTGTGAGAGAGAGAGACAGAGAGCGAGCGAGAGAGAAAGAGAGCGAGAGAGAGAGAGAGAGAAATAGAGAGCGAGCGAGAGAGAGGGAGAGAGAGAGAGAGAGAGAGAGAGCGAGAGAGAGCGTTTTTGAACATTAAAGCATGTCAACATATTCTGTTACACCAAATACACAAAATAATGATCTTTAAAAAAGCATCATATGACCCCTTTAAAGGACCTGCCTCTTAAAACAGGTCATTTTAGAGGGTCAGAATAAGGGTTGGAAATATTAATTTTTCTACATATTTATTTATTTATATTTTTTGTGCAAAAAACTTTATTAACATTATAAGAGTAAACCCCAAGGAAGATATATATATATATATAAAAAAAAAAAATAAAATCCATGACCCCTTTAATCTTTCAGCTGCTTTATTTTTAATTTAAATGTTTGGGTAGTGCAGCCCAGACTACAAAACTGATGAAAGCAGTTCTAAAGAAAAACAGTGACTAGATATGAAACCTTGGGAAGACACACATCTCAGAGAGTATTTTTATCCCAGACCACACATGAAATCATACAACACATATGCATTAAGCATTTGTGCAGTGCAGTGTGACTGTATGACAGTTTGACAGCTCAGGTTGACTGAACTCACGCTGAAAATTGCAGATGTGCATCCTGAAAATTTAAGGTCAGTTTGGTTATAGAATATAGTTGTCATTGCAATCAAACTGTGTGTGACATAACCATATTTAGCACTCTAAAACATGACTGACAACTGTATTCTGCCACTGTGTGAATGTAGCCATATCCATAGAAAAAATATATATATTGCTCAGAGTTTGATTTTCATAAGCTCAGGAGACTTGATGATAATTTTCATATAGCTCTCAATTTAGCATCAACAGTGTCTCAGATGCTTCCTCCAAATTTCCTTAGGAGAAATACAGTACCCTCCACTAATATTGGCACTCTTGGTAAATATGAGCAAAGGCGGCAGTGAAAAAAAACTGCATCGTTGATCTTTTTGATCTTTCATCAGTAAAACAATTGAAAGTGGGGAGAAAGTATCATGATGAAATAAATATTTTTCTCCAAAGCATGTTGGCCACAATTATAGGCACACCTAAAAATTCTTATGAGTAAAATGTCTCTGAAGTATATTCTCATTCATATTTACATTTTTTAGCACACCAGGGTGACTGGGAGCATGAAATTGTCAAGCCATGACTTCCTGTTCCACAGGATTATAAATATGAGGAACACAAATGCCAAATTCCCTTAATCATCCATCACACGTGCAAAAACTCTACAGGACTGCTTTCAGTGCACAGACTGGAACATGTTTAAAGAGGCAGCCACCTACAACAACCACACAGACCTGCAGGAGTACACTGAAACTGTGAGTGCTTACATCAAAAAGTGCATTGATTATGTGACAGTCACCAAGACCATCACCACACGTGCAAACCAAAAGCCGGGGATGACAGCAGAGGTTCGTGGGCTGCTAAAGACCAGAGATGAAGCATTCAGATCAGGAGATAAAGCAGCCCTCAAAACAGCAAGAGCCAATCTGTCCTGTGGCATCAAGAATGCGAAACGGTCATATATACAAAAAATCAATAATCACTTCACAGACAGCAGAGACACACAGAGCCTGTGGCAAGCCATTCAGACCATCCCTGACTACAAGCCCCTGCCACAGGCCTGTGATGATGACACATCCCTCCCAGATGCACTCAACCACTTTTATTCACGGTTTGAACTGCAGAATGACACATCTGCACAAAAACTAACCACACCTCCCAACGACCAGGCGCTCTGTCTGTCTCCAGCCGACGTAAGGAAGACCCTATCTAGGATTAACCCACGCAAGGCTGCGGGTCCTGATGACATACCTGGCCGTGTACTGAGAGACTGTGCTGCACAGCTGACAGATGTCCTAACAGATATCTTCAACACCTCGCTGAGCCAGGCAGTCGTCCCCACATGTCTCAAATCCACAACAATCATACCGGTACCAAAGAAATCATCTGTGTCCTGTCTAAATGACTACCGTCCCATAGCACTGACTCCAATCATGATGAAGTGCTTTGCTGGGCCTAAACACCTCCCTCTGTAATTGGATCCTGGACTTTCTAACTGGATGACCTCAGTCAGTCCTTGTAGGCTGCAACACATCCAGCACTACCACACTGAGCACAGGTGCCCCACAGGGCTGTGTGCTCAGCCCGCTGCTCTTCACGCTGCTTAACCACGACTGCACTGCCAAGTTCAGCTCCAACCACATCATCAAGTTTGCTGATGACACAACTGTGGTAGGTCTCATCAGCAACAATGATGAAACACCCTACAGAGAGGAAGTGGCACAACTGGTTGAATGGTGTGGTGCAAACAACCTGTCCCTCAATGTAAGACAACGGAGGTTGTGATGAACTTCAGGAGGAACTCTGTTGACCACCCCCCACTGACCATCAACAGCTTGATTGTGGAGAGAGTCAGCAGCACAAAATTCCTTGGAGTGCACATAACAGCTGTCCCTCAATGTGAGTAAGACAACGGAGGTTGTGATGGACTTCAGGAGAAACTCTGTTGACCACCCCCCCACTGACCATCGACAGCTCGACTGTGGAGAAAGTCAGCAGCACTAAATTCCTGTTGGTGCACATAACAGAAGACCTCACCTGGACCACCAACACTACATCACTCTCCAAGAAGGCGCAACAGTGGTTCCACTTCCTGCACCGACTTAAAAGAGCAAGTCTTCCTCCTCCCATCCTCACTACAGGGGCACCATTGAGAGTGTGCTGACCAGCTGTATCACTGTCTGGTACGGGAACTGCAGTGCTGCTGTCACTACAGGGGCACCATTGGGAGTGTGCTGACCAGCTGTATCCCTGTCTGGTTCGGGAACTGCAGTGCTGCTGACCGCAAGACCCTACAGCAGACAGTGAACCCAGCTGCAAAGATCATTGGTGCCCCTCTCCCCCCCATTCTGGACATTTTCCTTGAGCTTTTTCCCCCAGGCTGTGAGAGCCCTCAATTCCAATCACCTCAACCCACTCTGAAACTTAATCCACAACCCTACCTCCTGAATCCAAGATCATCTCACCCCCCCCATCCCCCACCCCATGTAAACCATTGAAAACCTCAAAAACATTGTGCAATTCTGAGTGTGCTACACACAGGTGAGTGGGCTGGCCAAACCACCTGTAGAAACACACTATTTTCTCTCTAAATGCACCAGAGATCTTCTTATAAACACTCCATGTTACAAGAACTTAATAAGAACTTAACAAATGTTTACTTGTGAATGCACCACAATTCATATTGCACTATTTGCTTCTTAAAGTCGGCATGAAATGGATAAACAGAGAGAGAGAGAGAGAGAGAGAGAGAGAGAGAGAGAGAGACATCAGGTTAAGTCATATTCATGAAAAAAATTTGTTTGCCATGTCCTAAGAGTAATGTTGTCGTAATATCCTAATATCTTTTCAATGTTTAGGGGTAAAGTACTCCCTCATGACTGGTGTCAGTGCTATAAAGTGAAGCATCAGCTTCAGCTTTTCTGTCGTTTATCCCAGCATTTACCCCTCACGTCACTAGCTCCGCCCTTGCGCCATAGCTCGTGACCGGAAGAGTAGAGGAGTCGTTTGGAGGGGGAGGGGAGGTTAACGTTTTTGATTAAAGATTATGAGGGCACATGAATTAAAAAAAAATAATGCACAGAAAAATTATTTATAATAAACACTACGGTATTCCATTAAAAAATAAGAATTTTCAATTTTGATTTCATTGTGACTTTAACTTTAAATACCTCTTTTGCACAATATCATGCACAGTTATTATGTAAAGTACTTGTATAGTCTGTCTTAGGTTATGTATATGTATAGTCAACTATTTGTAGTATATGTATAGTTAGATTACCACTTTCAGTAAGTTAGTTATGTACTGTATATGTTAAAAAATTGTTCTTACGTCTAGTGTTGTAAGTTTATATTTATGTTTATTTATGTAGCACTGTGGTCCTGCGAGACATTACATTTTGTTCCACTGCATGTCCACACATGACATGACTTGACTTGACTTGACAAGGAGTAAAACCAAAGAATATAGTTCTGATGTGGCAGAACAAGATTGTTGAGCTTCACAAAATAGTGGCATTGAAAATCCCCATTTCCACCATCAGTAATGAATTAAGAGGCAATGATTAAGAGGTTCCAATCAACTACAGATGTTACAAATCTGCTGGAAGAGGACGTGTGTCTATATCATCCTAATGCACAGTGAGGATCCATCTTTATTGTTTTTAACTGGCACAAACGTCACTAATAAGCTTTGACTAGTTAAATTTACTGCCAACTACCATTCAAATTTAGGAACATGAATTTAATGGCTTGCATACATCACTTCAATGTGGTGCATCGTAACCTAAAAACGTTCGTAACCTAAAAACTTTCTAAAATCAACACTGGTGGTAAAATACAAAAAAAACTCAAATAAATAAAGTTACACAGCCAACCTTGCGTCGGTCTGTACCACAACAACAAATGCACAACAATAAAAATGTAAGTGCTTAACCGAATGTGTTTTGTGGTAAAGTTGAACCATAAGCAACTATACTAAAAACAGGAAAGACAATGTATAAAAGATTCTCCACAATGGATAATCAGTCCCGAGTGACTGCTGTGTGTCCTCCACCTCTTTGCGGTGCATGCTTCAGATGCTCTGAAGCGGTCATCCTTATGAAGTCCTCTGTGGCTGTGTCATCAAATTTCATGACTGCATCTGCACAAGTAGAAAAAGACAAATGATTAGAAATATGCAAAGGCATTCTGCAGTCATACACCAAGTCCCCATATTTGTAAGCAAAAATATGTTTACTATGCATCCACTACCAATACTGGATTAATACAAAACCACCTCACCAAATGTTAAAATTGCCATGGTAGACAGTTAGCAGTGAATTTTAAATGTCAACTGGGAAGGAAATGTTTTGTCCAATCAAGTCATTATTCACAGACTGGCAGGAGCTAATCATCTTTCCTTGGTCAACATGAAATATGGGCTTACCTTTCATTGCTCTATAAACCTGTGTCTTCTCCAAAGATTTCTTGGCCTTTTCCCCCTTTCCCTTCATATTAAATTGCGCCATCAGGGCATTAGTGAAGAGCCTAAAGAAAAATAAATGCATTTATAAATCCAACGTAAATGATATATGTAGGAATAACATTACGCATCTCATAAACCCTTTATACTACGTCCCCTCCTTTTATCCCTCTACAACAAATCTCCTTGTCAATAACAGCTGGTCTATAAACTCATAATGCTGTGAATGTTGTGAACTTGTAATTGAGTATTTTTAATTGGAAAATGCAAAACAAACAAAAAAAAATGTACCAAGGGGTACACAAGGGTTAAGCAAGAAAAAGGCAAATGAACACATGCAGTCAGGTCGACACCCAGAAAAAAAAATCTCAGACATTGAAAACCACCCTAACATCACACACACAATTCATACTGTATGTAGAAACATGCCTGTCAAGGACTTTGTGGACACAGTCCTCATCCAAACGTCACCTCAGCGACCAATCCGAAAGCTCCGGGGTTCATCTCAGCTTTTCAGCTGTCAACCAAGCAGAACGCAAGTAAACGAACAAAATCTTATCTCTGCTGAACTGGTGTCGAGCTACTTTAAGCAGTAAACATAAGCTAAAATTCTCTGTTTGTGAATTCTCTCAGGTGAATTTAAACCACTCGTGAAAACGAGTGTTAGAAGTTTGAAACTTCATAAGAACTTCGTCAACTCTCATTCTAATAATCTGTGTGTGTGTATGTGTGTTTTAGCGTAGTTTTGATGTATTCTAGAGTAGCCAATAAAATTCATGTTTCATTTATAAAGAATTTTTGGTTTGGTGTCATATAATTTCCAGGTCAAAACTTTTGCCAAGATCAACGTTACCTCTCTAAGAGCTTACAAATTATCAAAGAACGTATTTATCCGTGGCCAGGAGAATACATAGTCAATTTGTTAAAATATACTGAGGTCACGGCTCGCTGGACGACCCTTGATTTAAAGTGTAACATAACAAATTTGAAATCGGTTTAATCAGGTGAGCTTCGGGGATTCAGACCCGAGTCCTATCAAAACCTGAATGAATTAATAATAATTAATTCCCTTACAAACTTAAGTAGTCAAGTTATCTACATTATATATACACTGAAGATCAGTGTTAAACAAGTAACACTGTTCAGTGTTCAAGTTAATTGAGATAAAGAAGTGATGATGAATTAACACCTGCTGTTAACAAACAGAATTAGGGTTTCCGTGATGCGGAAAACGCAGACGGAATTGCAGATTGTGGCAAATATTAGATTCAGTCATTTTTAAAACACATTATCGTTTTGAAACGACATAATGCATGATTATAGTGTGTAACGTTTTATGATGGACGCGAATACAGTAGCGTTGTGCTTTGAACTCTCAAACTACAGATGAAACTACACGTTATATGATTATATTGTATATCTTGGAAGGGAATAACGTACAGTCGTGTTGTTAATCACTGAGAGATGCAATGCAAATTGTAACTTAGCCACAGCAGGTTAGTTAAGACAACAAAGCTAATTAAAACAGCTAACACTATAAATACATCAAATTAACTAAGCGGACCGAACTTACCTTCAACTGAGTAGAAAACGATGATTTTGGATCGCTTTGATTTGATGGAAGCTGAACAGAGCCGAGCAGCCACTTGCTTCAGCAGTACGCGCCGAATGCTTGTTGCCTCAGCCAATCAGAGAGGTGTTTACTGGTTGGGTCATGATGACGTGATGCCTCAGCCAATCAGAGTGGCGTTTACTGCTTGGGTCATGATGACGTGCTGCCTATCAAACGCAATTTCCACCGCTGCAATGTTAGCTTTCGGCTAACTCAAAAGTTGGAATGCTTCATTTTCTAACCTACAGTGTTGTATTTGCCTTGATAACATGTTAAACACAATCGGAGACGATATGACACAAACCGGTCCGGAGACAATTAAAATAAACAAGTAAATAAGAGATAAAAACAGTAAAATGTAAAACATGTTCTCAATAAATAAATAATGAAATAACAAATAATGTTTATTGATATTCATTAACCATGTTGATAACAACAATGTTGATATTTGTCTTAAATAAAATAAATATTACATTCATTAATAATGCTTCAAAGCTGCTGGTCACCTCAGCTTCATCATTTGGTTCCTTTTCTGAGTCAGTAGACCAATAGTCCACATCAGTGTCAAAGTCAAAACTATCTGATGTCCCAGGAACAGTGTCACTGATGAAACTATGTGGGGTCCCAGGCACATTGTCACTGCTACAACTATTCGGAGTCCCAGGCGCACGTTCACACTTTTTTTTAATGCCACAATGTTCATCATCGCTGTCAGAATAACATAGAAGTTGATTGAGTTCTCTTTGGCGTTTTCGCCATTCTCTCATCCTTAAAGCCATCTGTAAACACAGATGTGAGCCCAAATTAAGTTTACTTGTACTGTTTATTTGACTGGGGCAAGTGCAAAGAAAAGGAGGATGAGGTCATAAGACCTTGTTTAGGTGCTCCTAAAGGGCAGGACACCTCACTCCACGTCCAAAATGAAGGAGACACCGCACGCCACCTGACAGAAAGACAAAAGAAACACCCAACTAAAGCTTTACAATACTCAATAGTATTGAGATGGTGTGGATTATATATACACTGAAGTCCGTGACGCGGAAAAGGCAGACGGAATTGCAGAATATGGCAAATATTAGATTCAGTCATTTTTAAAACACATTATAACTCGTTTTGAAACTACATAATGCATGATTATAGTGTGTAACGTTTTATGATGGACGCGAATACAGTAGCGTTGTGCTTTGAACTCTCAAACTACAGATGAAACTACACGTTATATGATTATATTGTATATCTTGGAAGGGAATAACGTACAGTCGTGTTGTTAATCACTGAGAGATGCAATGCAAATTGTAACTTAGCCACAGCAGGTTAGTTAAGACAACAAAGCTAATTAAAACAGCTAACACTATAAATACATCAAATTAACTAAGCGGACCGAACTTACCTTCAACTGAGTAGAAAACGATGATTTTGGATCGCTTTGATTTGATGGAAGCTGAACAGAGCCGAGCAGCCACTTGCTTCAGCAGTACGCGCCGAATGCTTGTTGCCTCAGCCAATCAGAGAGGTGTTTACTGGTTGGGTCATGATGACGTGATGCCTCAGCCAATCAGAGTGGCGTTTACTGCTTGGGTCATGATGACGTGCTGCCTATCAAACGCAATTTCCACCGCTGCAATGTTAGCTTTCGGCTAACTCAAAAGTTGGAATGCTTCATTTTCTAACAGTGTTGTATTTGCCTTGATAACATGTTAAACACAATCGTAGACGATATGACACAAACCGGTCCAGAGACAATTAAAATAAACAAGTAAATAAGAGATAAAAACAGTAAAATGTAAAACATGTTCTCAATAAATAAATAATGAAATAACAAATAATGTTTATTGATATTCATTAACCATGTTGATAACAACAATGTTGATATTTGTCTTAAATAAAATAAATATTACATTCATTAATAATGTCAATTTCCTGCACATGTCTTAGACGTCCAAAAAAGTTACCTAGTCCGACGTTCAAATGTTGAACTGCATATTGACGTCCAAATGGGGTCTTGGTTAGACGTCCAAATAGCAGACCTAGTTTGCACGTCGTGTAGACGTGCAGATTTGGTCTTGGACCGACGGACGCAATATAGACATAATCTGCACGTCCGTCAGACGTCTAATGTTTAGTGGGCTCCTTGCTCATCCAAAAACAAACTCTACCAGTGCTTTTTTTTCATTGTTTAACATGCAAAGTTTTCTTTTGTAAATTCAATGTTGCTTTCATTAAAATGTAAATCATCTGCTAAATCATTGTGTATCAAAACACTGCTCTCTTCTGAAATTTGAGACAATTTTCCTGAAGAGAAAATGTGAGAAGCAGGTGGAGTCAAAAGCAAAAATCTCCATTTGATGTTTATGTAACCTCATTCCAGGTCTAGGAGAAACATTTAAGATGTTATAGAGATTTCATTTTTGATTTTCATTCATTTTTTCTTATGAAACACCACTAACAAACACAGAACCACATCTTATTACAATATCACTAAAATGCAAGTATATTAAAACAAACAATTTGCTGACTTATGTCCAACCCCAGCATGCTCATCATCAGGCTTTCTCAGCATTTTAACAGCACTGTCACAGACATACTCCTCAGACCTTGAGGATGCAGAATGAATTCTCTTTCAAAGCGCTCGCTTCAAAGCCGAGACATTTTGAACTGCTTGCTCGAAAACAGCTCTCAGAATATAATTTCCACAGATGAAAGAGACGCCGCTAATCTTGCTGAGGCAAATGTTAGAAACATTCATCACTTCTAATGTTAACATCCTGCAGAATAACAGCAAGCAAAAGTACAAGGTGCTTGATTAAATCACAGCGAATGATACCTCGTTTCTTGTAGATGTCAGAGTTTAGGTGAAACATACGCTCAAAAAAATGGGTTCGACATATGAAAATACTTAACACACAATGCACAATAGAGTAATAACTTTAGTACTTTCACTGAATTGCTGCTAATTTCATTTTTCTTTCTCTATTCCCAGCAGATAGGATGATTTTAGTAAAGGATATACATTTGGTAATGATATATGTTCTTATTCTTTATCAACAGTAGACCTATATGTTACCTGTCTCAAATAGGAAAGTATGACATCATAACTGTTGAGTAATGTGAAGCAACATCAGTTACAGTCCAGCAGCATCTTGGCGCTTTTTATGCTTTGTCCCTTTTTTTCTCTCTTTTGCATGTAACCGGTAAGTATATAAATTTAGCTCATAACAAGATTTTCCTCTACAGGGGTCACTGAAGACATTACTGTTATATTGCTTATTTACAGCATTCAATTAAAAATACCCAGTATTCAAATACAATACATAAAAGAGTAGATTGTTATCAGTAAACACAATTATATGATATTTTTGATGTTTGATGTTTTACATGGCCGTAAACTAAATTTAAAACAACATGCAAACCATGTTTGGGGAAAGTTTAGAAATTGATGTGATTTCTCTGGAATTAGTGGGAAAGAACTGAAAATGTTTAATTTTTAAATTTTTTACACTAATTACACTTCCTCAAACTCATTGGTTGATTCAATGTTGCTGTGCAGGGTTGCTCATATAAAGAGCAGTATTGCAATGGTTTGATAGAGACATAGTATTACACTTCTTTGATAGTATCACACTTCTTTGGACAAATCAAATTTTCTTACTTCTAGTGGAAAGCCTTCCCAGAAGAAACTGGTATAGCAAAAGGAGAAATAGTTCAACAAATTATAGTTTACCTGTAAATGTAAATCTTGAAGGGATGAGTTTAGGAAGGAAGGGGAGGGTAGGGTCGAGAACCTGAAACAAACAGAGCTGTGAAGTTTGGATCAGTATACAGTAAATGCGTAGACAGAATAATCTGATTGGTTGAGGCATGGCCTTACTCCCAAACTTTAGCTAAATTGTTAACTTCATTGTTAAAGAAATCCATGCATCAACCCCCTTTTTTCACTCAAATTAAATCAAATCATTGATAACGTGTTGATCAACTGTATACAGAGCCCAAATTAAATACAGAGACACATCCATTACATGAAGGCTGTATGGGAAAATGTATATTCTCTAAGTGCGTACAGTAGCACTTTTTTATAGGGACCAATTCTCACTATTAACTAGCTGCTTATTCGCATGCCTATTATTAACATATTGGCTATATATTAGTGCTTTTAAAGCACATATTCTGCATGACCATATTCTACATCCCTAATCTTACCTAACACCTAAGCTAACATCTACCTTACTAACTATTAATAAACATCAAATTAGGAGTTTATTGAGGCAAAAGTCGTAGTTAATGGGTTGTAACTGTAATAGTGAGAATTGAACCTTAAAATAAACTGTGAAAGTACATACTTCTTTTGAGTAAGTAATTATTTTAAAAGTGCTAAAAATGCATTCTATATAGTATGAATGTGTGTAGTATAAATTTAATCCTTAAATTCTTCATTTGTCATGTGACCGACCAGCATCAGTTCTCTCGCTTCACTTCATAAAACCTTTCCTGTGGCCACGTGGGATAGTACAGTGCAATGCACCATAAGTTCTAGGTCACCTGGGAACTTTTTGCCTACTGTTTAATAAATACTGCGAATTTGGACATATTGCTCTTTTGACATACAGTAAGTATGCAAATGTTGAATGCAGCTGAAACCTCTTTGGTTAATGCATGTCATCTGACTTTAACATAACATATAACATAACATAACATAACATAACATAACATAACATAACATAACATAACAACATAACATTATGATGTCATTACACAAGGACCGATAAGGTTTGGTATTATTGGCGTGTCACTATATTTAATATGGGCTATGTATTTGTATTTTGTGTTTGGAACTCTTTTAAATGCCTTTTATGGAACATGGTCATGCTTTTAAAATGAAATGAGACATCGGTGAGGTCAGGCACTGATGTTACGTGATGGTTCCTGGCTCGCTGCTTCAGTTTATCCCAAATGTCTTTAAAAGTCTGATCTTTCAATGTTGCCTAAAAAAAAATTATATTAAGTTTACTACAATATTAAGTGTCTGAAATGTGAGCCACAGGGCTGTTGTGTATAAATCGCAAGATATTAAATATTCTGCATACAGTATAATTCAAGAAGGTCATTACTTGCCATTAAGGTAGGGGTGACACATTACAATTGTAATGACCACTGAACTCATTTGTCCTACAGCATTATTCCATCTTCTCACTGCAATCACGTTGAACTGATAGCAGCTCCAGCTATGTTTTCCAAATAGCCTGACATGTTCATTTGAGTACAATTACTTACACCAGTCAGGTCTGCTGCAGACATTTGTCACAGAGGCATTCGCATTACCGGATTAATTCTTCGCAATTTGCCTGACATGTATTTTCCCTCCCCGTTCCCTCACTGTGGCACCATTGTAAGCTCTGGACCCTCCAGAAGAGATGAGGCTTCAGGTCTTTTGCCCCTGCAGGTCTCTGTCGTCCTCTGGTCCTGCAAAACAACTGCTGTGGGCTTCTGGATCCTCCCGGTGGCACCTGATGGATCGATCTGGCTCCGGCTGCCCTGCCTTTGGTTGGTTAAACTAGTGTGTGCCCTTTAGCTATTATGGCAATAGCTTCTTAATGAACCTCGCCCTGTAGGGGGAAGAGATTAATAGTATTGGCGACTGTGCATTACTTCAGCCTGCTCTCACAGAGCTGATACCATTCTTAAACTCAGAACACGCAGAAGAGTTTAAGGGAAGGTTGAGTGCTCGCATTATAATCATCTGGACAAATGCACTGCTGCAGGCCACGGGTCTAATAGGGAAAGTTGCAAGGCTATTAGTGCCAAGAGAGAGGGTTTTAGATAAGCAATTTGTACTAGAAGGTGCCATGGAGTGACCGTCCCACCTTGGATCAGCGCCACAATGTCCCTTCGATCAGTGCCCTGCAGGCAGGTTAACGATGGGAAAGGAGGGCCGTCATAATGAACATTGCTGGCAGTGATGAGGAGCAATGCACAATGGCGTCCTCGTAGGTCTAGAGAGGGAGAAACCAGGGTACAAAGCTGTCGGACCTGCACCCCGGAGATGGGAGAATGCATTGTGACTGAATTGAAAAATAGTAGTTTGAGAAAGTACAACCATGCCATATGGCAAATGAACTTACTTTTTAAAATTAACTTACTAAATAATAAACTAATTAAATAATTAATAATTAAATACATGCATAAACAAATGATTAACTAATTAAAAATAATAATAAGGTCACACAAGGTCAGTAGTCCTTAAGAGCAAGCAGTAAGTGATTGAACATGGAGAATCTAAAATGAATTATGAAATGAATCTAAAATAATTTCAATATTTACTTTGTTTGATGAAGTCATGGTGTTGGTTACTGTTTACTTTGCTTTTATTCGTGCATGACTGGACTTGATTTTCTAAGCATAACTTCTGTTCTTTCACAGAAATCATTCAAGAGTCGCTGAGCATGGGAAAGGAACTGAGTGCATATCTGTGTGAAAGCAATGGTTAATCGAAAGACTTTTCCAGGAAGGTTTGATCAATCTTTCCAATGTAGCATTAAATGATTATAGTAGAAATACCATCACACGCAAATCAAAATGTTGCAGTGTCAGTAGTTTACTACAAGCCAAACAGCAATGGCAAATCTATGCCAAATGACACGCTGTCATTAACCAATAGTGAAAGTCTTGTGAAAGCTTAGTGATAACTAGCAACTTATCAGTTAGTTAGTTGGTTGCTCTTCATTAAATTGTATATTCCAATGCGTCCATTCAGCATATGAACATACATAAAATCATAATTACTACTTTTGAGCTCATAAGTAGGACATTCTCAAGAGGACTTGAAAGCAGAAGGGAAGGGAAGGAAATAATTAGAGATGTCTGATCTCTGCCGTCTGACATCTGTGTAACATTCAACATCGATCTGTGGCAGCTTCACTGCACACATCAGACTGTGTCTGCGTTTATATCAGCTGTGTTTAATTCTGATGATGTAATAGTTTTAGATGGGTTTGTTGACTTTGCTGTTATCTGAACAGACAGAATTGTAAGCTGGCAGTCTGACTTTTGTGTCATACTGCACTGATAAAGCAGCTGAAATAAAGCACCTTGGACATTTTATCTGACAGTTAAACATAAAAACAATAACTGTGTTTTTTATGTCTGTCAACTCAGGGCAAACAAAAGTGCACACTTACTGTAGCTCTTCTCTGTCAGCAGTGGTATCATAAATTAAGCGTTAGTTTCTTTCGTATTTTCCAGCTAATACACATGCACATTCAAGAGTAAACAAACATGCAATGCCTCAGTCTCTTTTAAATGTGAGACTAAAGCCACCAAATTCAACATTTTCGTCTTTTATTGTATATGATAAGATGACCATACGTGCCATTTTCTGGGGACACGCTCTGGCCAGGATTTCTATATTGCCTAATATAACCAGGTTTTGGCTGTTTGCGCTGCACAGATCGATCTTTGTATGACATCTAAGTACTGTGAGAGTTATAGAGAGCAGAGCAGACGGCTCCTTATGTTTTCGAATCACTCTCGAAAGAGTCATGCAAAGTAAGAAAAAGAGAAGAACATGTTCAGAAATACAGTGATTTTCTAGAATATAAGATTGATAGGTAATACAGTTTGTTGATGTATTCATAAACAACACATTCAGATTGGACTTGCCTTTTATTACACACACTTTGTATCACATTTACAGCAGATCAAACAGAGGCATGAAGGTGGAAAGAACAATGCACAGAAAGAAAGAGAATAACATATTCAGAAATACAATGATTTCCACGGTTAAAGGTTGATGCTGGAATCCAACATCAGTTAATACAGTATTCATATAAACCCTTGAGATTTGACTTACCTTTTATTGCTGTCATTCGACATTTTTCACCAAGTTTGCCATTGTTACTGCTCAAACCATAACATGATGAAAATAATCATGCAAAGAAAGAAACAGAGAAAAAACATTTTCCGATATACACTAGATTTCCTCCTTCCCTTAATTAATGTGCTTAAAATACACCTGCAGAACACACAATATTGGATACAATAATCCAGTTTGTTTACACTTATTTAAATTTTTTTATTAACACATTAAGTATTGAATGAAATACAATATATATCTTGCCTTTTCCATTAACTGAGCTTGTTGCAATGCATTTTAGGATGTAGCTAAAATGAGGTGTCTTAGGAGGCAGCATAATTCAAATGCATGAGCTTGCCCACAGTGCCATAAAATCCTGCTTCTGCAGGCGGCTAACTCGTTTTTGGAACTTTCGGTTGCATTAATTGATTTTATTGATGTAGAGTATTGATGTACAACAGTACTGTTCAGGTATTAATGAATTTGATCTCATTGCTTAACACCTAATCACCTCTGATCTAAGAGCACAGAATAGCTATTGCCCACATCAGTACAGAAGATGAAACACTCTGGCTAGTCTTTTCAATGTACAGCTGCTTATCCTCATTGAGATTCAGAGGTCTTGATTCTCATTTCAGAGCTGTTGTTTGATTTCATTCATATTTAAACTTTTATGAATTCCGTGTAAAAAAAGCAGTGCATATTAATATGTTAATTTATATACACTAGATTTCCTCCTTCCCTTAATTAATGTGCTTAAAATACACCTGCAGAACACACAATATTGGATACAATAATCCAGTTTGTTTACACTTATTTAAATTTTTTTATTAACACATTAAGTATTGAATGAAATACAATATATATCTTGCCTTTTCCATTAACTGAGCTTGTTGCAATGCATTTTAGGATGTAGCTAAAATGAGGTGTCTTAGGAGGCAGCATAATTCAAATGCATGAGCTTGCCCACAGTGCCATAAAATCCTGCTTCTGCAGGCGGCTAACTCGTTTTTGGAACTTTCGGTTGCATTAATTGATTTTATTGATGTAGAGTATTGATGTACAACAGTACTGTTCAGGTATTAATGAATTTGATCTCATTGCTTAACACCTAATCACCTCTGATCTAAGAGCACAGAATAGCTATTGCCCACATCAGTACAGAAGATGAAACACTCTGGCTAGTCTTTTCAATGTACAGCTGCTTATCCTCATTGAGATTCAGAGGTCTTGATTCTCATTTCAGAGCTGTTGTTTGATTTCATTCATATTTAAACTTTTATGAATTCCGTGTAAAAAAAAGCAGTGCATATTAATATGTTAATTTACTAGACAGTTATCTGGAATACTTGATTTGTTTAGTTGATCACTGCATTATCAAGTGTTTTTGCATAATGACACAAAACTGTATAATTTCTTGCAGTACCAGAAAATAAATAAAAAAATTGCTTCATGTGTCTTGTGCAACTCATTTTATCTTCTTGCATGATAAAAATAATTAAGACCTAAATCAGAATTTCATGTCTTCATTAATTGAATTGTTTGGTAAGTAGCATGCATCAGCAGGATATTATATAGCCACTGACCATTATCACAAAATAATGTCAGTATTAGCTACATTTTAAATGAATGTAAGTTTTGTGTTTTTGCAACAATGACAGCATAATTTTCTCATTTCTTGGCACTTTCGTCAACTGGAATAAAAAGCCAGGCAAAATAGGTTCTTCTCTTAAAAGCCAGGCAAAAATAGTTATTGTCTTGCTCAAGGAACTGTGGTCAATATTTAGCACCAAAAATGCACACTTTAAAAAAAAAAAAAATCCCCTTAGAAAAAAGAAACCTTTTTTTTTTCTTGTCCTTTGCACATTGTGTCACATAAGGGTGTTGCTAGGTAACAAGAAAGTGAGGTGCACACAGTAAACACTGAACAAAGGAATTAGCTAACAAAATTTATTTCTATTGTATCTCTCAAAAAGAAAAAAGGAGATGCTGATGAGCTAACAAACAAGAGTTTATCTCGGTAGGCTCTCTTTTATCATGTTTTGGTTTTTGTTTTGTGTAATGATTCATTCAAATTGACCAATAATTATTGACAATTCACTTGGTATGAGGACATTTTAATTGTTTAGTGTACAATGGATTTATGTATTTGTACCACAAAATATGTATGTTTTTTAATCAGAAATATTCACTCTTCATAACAGACCACATGACTGACACCTACACTGGTCATATTCAGTTAATTCTGCTGTTGTCATACTCTTATGCACATTTATATTGACCCATTATTTTATTGCCCTCAGCCTTCTTCTTCTTCAAAAAAAAAAAAACACACATTGTACCCTGACCTTGTCTTCCACACCCTTACTCCTCCTCACCTGTTAGTGTTCATTCAGATTGCAATGGCATACTGATCTGCCTTTTTCACCCCATCAACAGACACCGGCACATATAGTCTCAGCTTTGGATATAAGGCTTGTCTGAAATGAAGTGAGGTGGGCGACGGACCCTGAGCTGGTAATTCAGTTCCTCTCAGACCACATCTGCCCGGGAGGCTGTTTCCATCAAGTGTGTGCTGGTGGCCCTAAAAGAGCTCTGGCGCTCTATCATAGAAGAGGTGAAAATGGAGTGAGGATGTTGTGGCAGAGAAGAGCTAGTCTAATCTCAGACGCAGAGAAAGAGTGAAATAGACAGTAGTAATAGAACTGAGTGAGTCTTCGGCTGAGAGGAGAATGACTGAGAGAGAGTAAATCACTCTCAAGATTCACTGTATTTGACTCGTGAAAAAAATTGGTTAATGGCTAGAAATATCCAGCATGAGGGAAAATGCTTTAAAAACATAACAGTTTTTAACATAATCAAAACAGTCTAATGTTTGTGATTAATTATATAATTCTACCACTACAATAAAGTGAAGAAATTAAGGCATGGGTCATACTTGATGCTACTAGACAGTTGCTGTCTTTTTAATGATTTAATTACTTAAAGGATGGAATTCTAGCACAAAAAAAGGTCTAAATCCATAATGAAGGTGCAGCGCAATGACAAATTTAGCTTTAGTTATGTTATTTGAAAAAAAAAAAATATATATATATATGTATTAGTAAAACATTATATAGAAAACTTCTGCGTGCAAATACATACATAAATAAATAATTAATACATGAATAAAATACAGCAATTAAGGGGCCAAGCACAGCAGAGGCAGAATGAGGAGCAAGCATGGCAGCGAGCACAAAACCAACCGTAACAATTAAAGTAATTAAAGACATTTTAAGATGATGTTTAGTAAAAATGGCTAAAAAAAAAACATAAATACAATTTATTTGTAACTTTTAACCAGTAGGTGGCAGTTTTACCACTTGTGGTCTGGTCTGTGTGAGGTGATGATGAAAAAAATGTAAAAGCTTTGCAGCGATACAGCCTCAGATGCAATTTGTCACCATGCTGTCAAATCCATTGATGTGGTATACGAAAACCATTTTGCCTATTGACACAAAATCCAGAACTTTTTGCTGCCATGGTCTGAAGATGATATGAATCGAATTTGGAGAAAATCGGACCAATGGCCTAGGAGGAGTTTGAAAAAGTAGCGGACAGGAAGTTCTCCCGATTATGGCTTAATTGGTGTCGATGTTCTCGGCATAATCCAAGGAATATAACAAGTCACATGAAAAGAGGCAAAACTGTTCATAAGCTATTAACATATTTTAATTGTGTGTTATTAATGGCTAATGGCTTCATATAAATGGTTTAGCACTTTTGACCAATAGGTGGTGCTGTTACCGAAATTGACGTGTCGTTGTCATGTGGTGCCGTGACAATGGCACACACAAAGTTTGATGTGAATATGTCAAAGCTTTGCAGAGATACAGCCTCAGATGGAGTTTGGCATAACACCTAACGTGAAATTCATAACTTTTTGCCAACATTTCCTGAAGATGATCTGAGTCAAATTTGAATCAAATTAGACATTTAAGATGAGTTAAAAAAAGTAGGTTTTTCTAATAATTAAAAATTGTGAAAAATCTTGACCCATGTAAATGTACATTTTGCTTTCCATTTGACTTGACATGAGCCGATGAATCAGAGGAAAAGTTACAATTTTGCTTCTAAACATTATAGTTCAAACACTATTAGCAAACATATGAGTGAATATTTGTGACCCTGGACCACAAAACTTAAGTCTTAAGTCGCTGGGGTATAGTTGTAGCAATAGCCAAAAATACATATTATGGGTCAAAATTATAGATTTTTCTTTTATGCCAAAATCATTAGTACATTAAGTAAAGATCATGTTCCATAAAGATATTTTGTAAATTTCCTACTGTAAATTTTTTCATTTTTGATTAGTAATATACATTGCTAAGAACTTCATTTGGACAACTTTAAAGGCAATTTTCTCAATATTTAGATTTTTTTGCACCCTCAGATTCCATATTTTCAAATAGTTGTATCTCGGCCAAATTGAATCAAATCGAAAAATTGACCCTTATGACTGGTTTTGTGATCCAGGGTCACATTTGAGCTGTTGTTGGTGCTAGAGGTTTTTTGTTAGATACTCCAAACTCACCATGGTTAATGTTGAGACTGCCTTTTATCTGTGTGCCACATTTCAGAAATTTTAAGCCAAGACCAGCTAGGACCCCAACAAGACTTTAACAGCATGCTATTGGCTATTCATGTCAGATGAGAACTGGTCCCCTGACTGAGACTGGTTTCTCCAAGGTTTCTTGTCTCCATTTCTCTCACTTGATTTGGGTTTGGGTTCCTTGGCACTCTCACTTTTGGCTTACTTAGTTGGGGTTTAAAAAACACTATTGACACTGACACTATTGAATGCAAACAAAACTTTAACTGAAATGAGCTAGATAATGACACTAATGTCTTCTGTAGAGCTGATTTGAATTTGTTTCATAATTGATTGACACAGTTGAACATTGACACAGTTACTAAACTGAAGTGAACCAACATAAAACTGATTCGAGACAAATAACAACACTTCTGATGAATTTTACACATTTTCACTACATAGTCTCACTACAGTATCTGTAAACGTACTCAGGTATGTCACATAACGTGCTTGCTTGGATGTTGCTGCGTAATCTTGCTGCTTACTTGCTCTATTCTCTTTCTCTGTAATGCACCCAACTCCACTGAACAATGCACACTTCCTGGCAGAGAGGGGAAGTGACTTGGTTTTTCTCAGGGATAAGGCCATTTTGTTGATCTTGTGTTCCTCTAATACCCACATGCCTTACTCAGCTCCCCACTCTATTCCATTACTGGCAAGTCTCTCTCCTTCTCTCACTGAGTGCTTGCCGAAAACCATCCATCACATCCGGCTCCCCTGAAGCAGCGTTGCTTTAGCTCGTGGTGGGAGAGGAGTTGTGTGATTGACAAGATTAACTATGAGTCTCTTCTCCACACACCCTGCTGAAGCACCTTAGAGAGAAAGACAGCTGGTCTCTAGTGTCTGTGTCTGTCTCTGTCGGCATCTCTCCTCTTGCGTAGAGCACTCATAACGCAAGACTCTCTCTCCACGACTCACTGTAATTTAATAGCTGCTCTTGTGACATACACTATGAATGTTAGGCTAGATCAATGCTGCAACTACACCACAGACAGCATGTGTACCTCAGACCACAGCAAGTTTGATTCCCCTCAGACTACAAACCATTTATCATAAATTAATATTAATATTCCCCTCACAAAACAGCCTACTTGACAGCATCAAGTCTGGCTTTAAAAGCAGATACTCTACAGAGACCACCAAAATCTTCTTTTGGTTGGTAAAAGCAAACTCCAAATCATCTGTCACTATTCAAGTGGACCTGTCTGCTGGCTTTGACCAGTGTTGGGGCTAACACATTACAAATAACATGAGTTATGTAATCAGATTACTTTTTTCAAGCAACTAGTAAGGTAACAAATTACTGTTTAATTTACAAGAAAATATCTGAGTTACATTTTCAAATAAGTGACACCACTTACTTTATTTTTAAAAAGGAAAATTTAAAAGTGAAAAAAGAAGAATTAGGGAGAATCAATAAATTATGAATAATTTACTGCCATTGTGTGCATATGTAATCATGTAATCCATAAAAAAGTAACTGTAATCTGATTATTAACATTTTAAAATGTAACATACTCTAATTACAAGTACTTATTTTTTTTAAATCAGATTACATGATCCAGATTGCATGTACATTACATTACTTACTACCCCAGCACTGCTCACAGGCAGATCTTTCAAGGTTTAATGGAAGGGAGGGTGTCTGAGTTACATCAGCTAATCAAGGGGGTGCCTCAAGGTTCTGTGCTTGCCCCTCTTCTTTACTCTATATACAACCTCACTTGGAAAGATAATAAAGGCACTTGGTTTCTCTTACCACTGCTATGCAGATGGTACACAGCTTTATCTGTCATTTAAAGCTGATGATCCCACTGTCTCAGCTCCTATCTCTGCCTACCTTTCAGATATCTCACGTTGGATGAAGAAGTGTTGTCTTCATATCAACCTTGCAAAGATGAATCTCCTTGTAATCCGTGAAAACCTACCGCTGACCACAACATCGTAGTTCAGATGGGGTCTACAACACTATCGCCAACCAAAAGCAACTGGGGGTAGGGTTTTATGGCCAACTGAGCTTTACCACCCAGATATCAACAGCAGCCCGGTTGTGCAAGTTCAAGCTTTCAATAATCAGGAAAACCAGACCCTTTCTGCCAGAGTATTCTGGGCAGTTTCTCATCCAAGCCCTTGTCATTTTATGTTTGGCCCACTGCAATGATTTACTGCATGCGTGCCAAAGTCAGTCCATGGAGCCCTATTGAAAAAAAAAAAACCCAGCATATACAGTTAGGTATGTTTTGAAGCATGGCAGCTGGTTTAAGCTGGTCCTGAGCTGGTTTAAACTGGTCATGTGCTGGTCCTAAGCAACTAGCTCCTGCTCAGGACCAGCTCATAACCAGCTCACTGTCCTACAGAGTGTAGCTCCAACACTGGCCTGGAAGTTTCCAGTAATCCTGAAGACCTTGATTAGGTTCAGGTGTGTTTAATTAGGGTAGGAGATAAACTCTGCAGGACAGTGGCCCTCCAGGAATTAAATTTGACACACCTGATGTCCAGTCTTCAGTTACCCAAAGACAGCCCTTCACCAGCTCACTTCATTGAACAATGTTCCTTCATATCAAGGTACAAAGTCACCCTGCAAAACCTTCACGCTCTGTGCTCCTCTCTGGTGGACATTTTGTCCCCATAACTTGGGGTTTACCAGGACCACCCCCCCCCCCACACACACACACAGACACAGACAGACAGAGATATTACTCTTTCTTTTCTGCATTTCAACTCTCTCTAGCTTGTTTCCTAATTTAGTTTTCTAATGAACCTGGCCTTTCATACTGTGAATATTAGCTTTGTGACAAATTGCTTTTGTTCCTCAATTGTAAGTCACCTTGGATAAAACTTTTTGTTATAGGTGCAGTAAGATATTTATTATTTCACCTGATGCTGAAATATGTGTCCTGAGAAAGCACACCTGTCTCTGTGACAGCCCTGGACTAGTAAGCATGCTTGAGATTTTAAAATTAAAGACCAGCTCAACTGAATTTGAATTCACAAAGCAAATGGGACGCAGAGTTACAGTGCACTTCTTAATACTGAGATAACCTTTTCCTAACTGTCGCAGCTTGACACAGCAGTTCCAAAATGAAATAAAACCACCAAAATTTCCATATATGTCTCAAAATCAATGTCAGTGCCCCTCACTATTTTGTACTAGGAAGTCCAATATACAAAATGAAACTTAAGTCATGAAGCAGTATTTACATTTTACAAAGACATTTTACATTTTTTACATTACATACATCCATACAAAATATCCGTATTATAACATACAATCTGGCACAGTTAGAATATTCAACAAAGCCTTTTTCATTTGGCCACAAGTGCTCATCTACATCACACCATATGTCCTGTCTGGTAATACACCTGGAGAAAAGATCTCTTTTTCATGCCTGATCAGTTTCTGGCAATCTTGTGCAGATTGTCCAGGCATCCAAAAATCATTGTATCTGGTACTAGGAAAAAATTATCATATAAATAGTGATCTTATAATTTTTTACCTTCATCATGAGTACAGGAATCATATTAGGCTTTACAATGCTAAGTCGGTGTAGTGATATTGTTCTGAAATCCATTTTATGATCACAGGTGTACCAGGCATAAAGACGATGATGATGCTTTAGAAAACCCAAGTGCGGGAACCACAACAACCCAGATTTTGGAATCCAATATAACTGCTCAATGCTATTTCACGACCAATTTGTATGTATTTTACGAGGTGGCTAATTCGCAATCGTACAATGCCAATTGGCAAAATCGTATGAATTCATATGTATTAGCCACCTTGTAAAATATATATGAATTGCCATGAGATCGGGCTGAACTGCTCAGTGCATCAACAGAAGTGAAACAGCAGTAAATATTGACTGGGGTAACCCCATGCCAATGACAGAACGGAACTGCAAAACAAAATAACATGAACCAACAAGAGAACAGAACTAATAACAGCATAAGACTGCGAACCAATGAAAACATCACATGAGAAACAATTGGGAACAGAAGGTCACATGACTGAAACAATAGTAAAAGTCATGACATAAAAGACATTACTTGACCTGAATTGAAAACATTACACATGAACAAAAACCTAGACAGTTCTTACAGCAGAGTAGTGGTACATTTTATTTTTTGGTACCTATAAACATATATTCATACCTGCAACAAACTGACAGTTTCAAGAAACATTAGGTAACATTAATGATTAATAACAGCTTACAGTCTATTTTGATAGATGTGATCATTTCATTGACATTTCTAAATTTAGTTTAGAGCAATATGTCATTCAGGGGTGGACAAACCTGGTTCTGGAGTTTAGTTCCATCCCTAATCAAACACACCTGAAATGTCTAACTTCCGTCTTCAAGATTACTTAAAAATTACAGGTAGATGTAATCTTATCATTATCTATTTCTTTCAGAAGAAAGAAAAATGACTAAATCACTCTTAAATGACTAAATCCCACTAGCAAAACGACTACATCACACCAAGCTTGAGGTCTACAAGAGGAAGTGTGGTCTGCCTGAAATCTGTGACCTTTTGTGGGGCCACTGCAATGATGAAGCAGCTTCTCTTCTCGGGTGACCCTTTCTGTGACCCTTTTTTCTTTACTGAGAAAAAATGATGCTAATGGACTTGAACGTGTCACCAGTGCAGCAAATTCAGTCACTTCAGGTGTTATAAAGTCTGTAAAACACTCTGCAATGAGCTCATGTCTGCCCTGAAAAAGTTTCAAATGATTCGTTAGGTCACTTTATTTACAGTATTACACACTGCTCTGCTCTCCAAAAAAACTTCACACAGGAATGCAGTACTAAAAAGTGACCCCATTAAAGTCCCCTAAAATGGGAGACCATTATTCATAAAGGGCAAGAGGCATTCAAGATTCACACTTGTCCTGCACAAAACTATTCCTATTTTTGTAAATCTCCTTGCTTGATTTCATCTGGTCCTTACATGGCCTTGGTGAAATGATTAAATAGTGGCTAATTGCATCTGCACTTTCTATTGGGATACACATTATTCATAACCTCTTATTTTGAATTAAATGCTACTTTAAAAAGCAATCAATAGTTTTTGTGTGTAGTGGACAGCAGACTGAGAGCATGATAACCTTCAAAACCCCCATTCTGACTCATCCATTGCCGTCTGACTCATCACTTGTCCGAGTGGAACGTAAATATAATCCAACAAAACTACTTTCCAGAGACCTTGGCATTAGTGTATATAATTGTATAATTTGCATTATGTGTTGTATAGCTGATGTCAGTTAATAAATAATCCTTCAGTTGTTTGTTTTGTGGAACAAGTTTCTTCAATTAATTTGTTTTATAGAAACAACAGTTTATCTTTCCACAAGATACTCTGCCTCAGCAACATCCAACTGAATTGCTTACATCTTATGTACTTTTTTACCATACCATTCATGGTATTTATTTACATTCAAAAAATCCTTCTTGATTGTATGAGAGAGTGCAAATTATCACAACCGTGCAAAGCAGATGTGCAGTGTACCATATAATAAATGTGTAAAATGATGGCTAGAAGTCTAGGAGAATGCTGTCAGAGTGGCTGTGAAAGGCAGCAGTCTTATCAGCTGCAAGTAGAAACTGCTTTGAAGTCTGTTTGATCTAGATTAAATGCTTCTGTACCGTTTGCCAGACTTTAAGAGATCAGACAACTTAAGACCGGACTGACTGGGCTCTGTGAAGATAGACTTGGCCTTCCTACGGCATCGGAGTAAATGTCCTGTAAGACTGGCAACTCATAGCCCACGATGAACCGAGCTGAATTCGCCTGCAGTGCAGAGAGTTGCTGTTGCCATATGATGGTAAAAGAGCTGTGTTATTAAATAAATGTATGTAATAAACCATGCACAGAATTAACAAAAACAGAAGTTTAATAATTTGCAGTGTACTTAAGAATAATAATAATAATAATAATAATAATAATAATAATAATGAATTTTAAGCATGTTAAATTGCTGTAGCTATAATCTTAAAATAAATGAATGAATGAATGAATGAATACATAAATAAATAAATATTGACAATGGTATGGTATTCTGACAATATACAGCTCTGAGCGTCTGCGATAAAGGCTTACTGAGATACCAGTCCTAAAGTTTGCCTTGCAGAGGGACAGACTGGTCCTCCTCAATCCATTGAGATCTGGATTGCATTAGCTAGTATTACTCCAGAGGATTAAATTACTTGATCAAAGATGCAGTTTAATGCAGACACAATTATGTTCCAGAATCCCTTAATGTTTTATTGGCTTTCTTATTAGAGATTCTGTGTTTGACGAGTGTTGTTTGCTACCTTCATGTTCTGACTACTATTGCAGTAGCACTTCAGTGGTACTGGAGATTTGATTTAGGACTTATAGGACCTATGGTAATTCCACTGAATAATGAGTACAAACGCATCAAAGCTAAAATCCGGAAGACTAATTAATGTTTAATTTGATATTCTTAAAGATTACAGTAAATTCCTGGATATTCCAAAAAATACAAAATTAATGTTACACAATTGCAAAAGATCAAAGCAATGGTGTTACAATGTTGCCTCGAGGTAACAAACCCATTTGCTGCCCTTTGCAACTACAAATGAGATAGCAAATAAATGTTTATTATTGCAGGGATAATTTTGCATTACCAAAAAAAAAAAAAGTGCATGGTGGAGATTTTTACTCTGGAAAACCTACCTCATATTTTTTTCATCCAGCAAAATATGCACATTTGTTAGTGATTTATACATGCTACATACTGAAATGTGTTTGTGAAGCAACACTGTGTGAATTGTTTTAATGATTAGAAACTGTGGGTCACTTTTATGAAATTTTGTCATGTAACATTTAGTGTAAAGTATTTAATGGTTTTTCTTTTAATTTTTTAAACAGTATCCTGTTTCTAATAAAATTGAGTAATTTAAATGAATGAATGAATGAACCCCTCTAAAAAAAAAAAAATTATATAATTTTGATTTCAATTTGCATTAGAGGCATGTTACCTTATTCTAGTGTCACTCTGAATGTTTTCAGTTTAAGATATTTTATATTGGTTTGGCTTTATTTAAAAGCACAGTCCTGAACCAGGGGCTATTAATATTACTTTCTATTAGTTATTGCTGTTTAATGTCCATGCAAAGAGATAAATAGAGAGAGGACGGATACGTGAGATTTTAGACCATTTGATCTCCATTCACCCTTAAACTCAATTACCTCCATGAATCGGTGAGCGAACAGCACCTCAGCTCACGATCCATGCAAAACTCTAATTGCATCACGGAGCAGAGTGAGATCACCAATCCACGCCCCCACCTCTCTTAAAAATGCATATCATCTGTTACATCTTCCATACACACTTCACACCAGCTCTCTGATGTTTTTTCAGCACGGCAGCTTTCTCGCCCCTAAAACCAGTCGTGTTTTGGCCCTCTCTGCCCCCTCTCACAAAAGCACTTTTGGGTTAGTGGCACCTAGCTAATTAAACTCTGTGGTTAATCACACACGCCTGCGCCACTGGCCAAAAGTAAATTGACAGAGTAAAAGTTTTAAAATAAAGTGAAAAATGCGTAAACATGATACTAATTAGCAACGTTTATTTAATTATTGCACTTCTTAAAAAGTAATTATGAGGCAGAGAATTGCACTGTTTATGTGCATAAATAATCCAGCCAGCTGGTTACATAGATTACCCGCCGGTCTTCTTGTGTTTGCGCTCTTCTTTCTTCTTTTTGTTCAGCCTTACGAACTGCGAATGTCTTGTGGCATGTGTGAATGCATTTTTTGCTTTTTTTTGTTGTATTGTGGAGACGCTGTTATTGGCGGTGGCACGTTCTCCATGCACATTGCGCAGTGTGCCAATCAAATGTGAATGCAGCACTGACAGGGTTGACAGCTGAAGATTGTCTGGTGTGCATGGAGGGGATGGATGATGATGGTTATTACCCAGAGGAAGGTCTTACTGTTCAGAGGTTGCTTTTACATACCTTGAGAGACTTAAACCTTGTGTGGTGTTCATATTTTTGTTACTCAGCCAGTGTTCGTGGGTCTGGTGGACCCGCTGCATTTTTGGGTTTTTAATTCAACACCATTAAAAAAAATAGGTTAAAATACTCAACAGATGTTTACTTCATCCCAGTTACAAGCAAGCATATATGGTTGATATTTGCCCTTTACCTTTGTTAGATCACATTTATGAATTAAAGTGCTACAACCTTGTGCGGGAATGGCAGGGGCAGAAACACAAAACTCACACTTACACTCATACTCTCACAGACTATCTCTCTCACACACACGCACATACACGCACATAAACACACATACACATACTAATAGCGGTCCCAGACAGTAGGCGGACAGAGTGAAGGTACACAGGACCTAAAATTTCCACTCTTTTATTGCCCCCGGGTCCAGTGGACCCGAGTATCCTGTATGTGATATAAGTGTGTAGGGGGGGTGTACAGTGTGTGGTCATTGAAAATTTGTTCTGATATATGTTCTTCACAGAAAATAAGCCAAGGCCAATGAATTAATTAAAAAAAAAAAAAAATTAATCATCATTTTACTTTTGACAAAAAGTGAAAATGGGTCCCACAGACCCGAACACCATACAAGGGTTAATGGAGTGTTGCTTAAATGTTTTAAGCATCAACTTAGTCTCAGATTTTGCTCTAAAATTCTTTAAGGGAAGAAATTATTGGCACAAATGAGGCAATTGTTGACATACAGTAAAAGTTAAAATTGTATAAAAGTTCAGTTCCCCTTCTAGGGAACTCCATGCTATGCCCCCTAGGGGGCACATTGGGGAATGGAGCCTGCATGACTGGTGTCTGAAGCACATGTGAAACAATGCCAATCTATTGGTCTACCTAGCCCATGACGTCATAGGCGGGATGCCCGGAAGTATAAAAGGGCACCTACTGAATACATCATCCTCTTTGCTGTCTTCAGGAGCCATCTGTTTGAAGTGCGTGTGATAGACCAAGGCGGGTGAGTATTGTGGAAAGTGTGTGCCTCTGTGCCCGAGGTTTCTGACACTTGAAGACACACACGATCTATGCGTTATGTGTCTTGGTCGGGAGCTTGCGCGTTTAGTACTCGAGGGCTCTGAACGCGCTCATTGTCAGTGTCTCCAATGAGAAGCTCCGTTCGCGTTTGTCCCTCTTCTCGAGTGATGAGTGACAGGCGTTTGCGTCTCGCAGTTCGGGTCCCGCTGCTGCCGAGGCACAGCGAGGACTCGGATCGTGGGATTTGCGGCTTAGGACACACGATCTATGTGTTATGTGTTGGGGAAGTCGTGATCTAATGGTTAGAGAGTCGGACTCGTAACACAAAGGTTGCGGGTTTGAGTCTTGTACCAGCAGGGATTGTAGGTGGGGCAAGTGAATGTACAGCGCTCTCTCCCACCTTCAATACCACGACTGAGGTGCCCTTGAGCGAGGCACCGAACCCCCAACTGCTCCCCGGGCGCCGCAGCATAAAATTGGCTGCCCACTGCTCCGGTGTGTGTGTGTGTGCACTTTGGATGGGATAAATGCAGAGCACTAATTCCGAGTATGGGTCACCATACTTGGCCACATGTCACGTCACTTTTTCACTTTATGTGTCTTGGTCAGGAGCTTGTGCGTTCAGAGTCCAAGAGCACTAAACGCGCAAGCTCCTGACCAAGACACATTGTCAGTGTCTCCAATGAGAAGCTCCGTTTACGTTTGTCCCTCTTCTCGAGTGATGAGTGACAAGCGTTTGTGTCTCGCTGTTCGGGTGCTGCTGCTGCCTAGGGGTTAAGATGCTCTTTTGGGTTATCAATCCCGTGTATAGCGCTTGAGTCGAGCAGTGCCTGAGGGAATGTGTGCCTCCGTGTTTGGATTCGAACACTTGAGGGCATATTCTGCTTTCGCGTTTGTCTCAGCAAAAAGCACGCGCATTCAGAGTTACGCGCTCATTGTGATGAATCATCATGTCTAGGCTCCGCTCGCGTTTGTTCCTATTCCCGAGGGATGCGGGACGAAGCGTTTGTGTTTCGCAGCCCGGTTCGCTGTTGCCGCGGCACAGTTTATCCCAGCTCACGGTGATTGCTTTGATCTGCTGGATCCGCACACCCTCTCTAAACGGGTTGTCAGATGCTGCAGATACTATTGGGTTGTTATGGCGATGAAGTGTTAGCATGGAATCGTTTCAGCCAGATCCTGCGAGATCGTGGGCGGAGCTATATTCAGCTCTGCCGTGCCTCTCTAATATGCATGTTATTGTGTGTGGAGAGCTTCACTGGGCGTGAATATATTTTAATACTCTGTGAAGAAATGCTTGTGAGCTTTCTTTCCCAGGGTGTTTCAGCACCTAGAGTGGTTATGGGGAATGTTCCTTCCTGTACTAAGCCAGACAGGTTTAGGAGTGGGCTGCCTCCCCAGGCTTCTGGGTATTTTTAAGTGGGCGGTCCCTTTGAATCCCACTTAGTGAGTTTGGGCTGAGTACACTGCTCCCCCTCTTCAGGGTTTTAAGTGAGCAGTCCCTGCTCAGAGTGTAGCTGTCTGCAGATGGTTATGCTTCAGCTCAGGCTTACTTTGATCTGGAATATGGTGGTCTGAGGGCAGCTATGTTCTAGCCTGGCTTGGGTTCCCCTTGGCACCAGTCTTTGTCCTGTCTTCAGCCTTATATGAGGGAACTGCTATTCGAGGATAGCTGTGTCCAGCCCTCTAGTGTTTTTGGCCACGGCTTACATCAGGCTTTGATCTTGGACTGATGATGTTTATGGGTTCGCTCTTAGTAAATCATTTACTGAAGGCCTGGATCTCCCTCTTGTGAGCTCCTGGTCAATGACATGGTGCTTTGCTAGCCTACCATTGGACTGACACGGATTGGGGGCCTCCTTAGTATAGCCATCTGAGGGTGGTTATATTACAGCCATTGTTATGGCAGGACGGGCTTACTTGAATACAGCTATCTGAGGCTAGCTGTGCCTTAGTGGCAGTTGCGGTTAGCTCTCTCCTGGAGTGATCCTCTTTCCTAGAGCCTAGCTATCTGAGGATAGCTATGTGATAGCTCAGTGATTGCTCCCCTGCCTAGGGTTTTAAGTAGCGGTCTCTTGAGCCCTTGCCTAGACAGCGCTATCTCCCCTGCTAGGGTTGTAAGTAGATAGCCCACTCTCTGTGGTCTGGGTAGTCTCAGTCGGTCCCCCTTATGGTAGCCCCTTCCTAAAAACCTAGCTATCTGAGGGTAGCTATGTGCTACTTCAGTGATTGCTCCCCTGCCTAGGGTTTTAAGTAGCGGTCTCCTTGAGCCCTTGCCTAGACAGTGCTATCTCCCCTGCTAGGGTTCTAAGTAGATATCCCACTCTCTGTGGTCTGGACAGCTTTGCAGGAAGGTTTTTTTTCTGGCTATCTAGGCTAGCTGTGTATGGTTATTCAGGTCTACAAGCCTTCATAAGACCCTTAAGACATAGCTATCTGAGGATAGCTGTGTTGTAGCTCAGTAGCTATTTCTCCTTTCCCGGGATTTAAGTAGCTATCTTTGAGCTCCTCTAGAGGATTTCTAGTTAGTCTCTTCAGTGGTCTTGTGTATCCAGGCTTATATGGCTCACATAGCATAGCTATCTGAGGATAGTTGTGCTCTTAACTTGGGTGGGATGTTCCCCTTGATCTAATCAGTTTCCCCATTTCTGCCAAGTTGTGTGAGCGGCTCGTGGCACAGTGGCATGGCCTCTTTCTGAGGAAAGGCTTGGTGTACATCTGTCGCTTCCTTGGTGCTCCCCCACCAGGTGGACAGGCATGCGCCTCGCCATGGCATGGTTGGATTTCGTTCCCAATGTTCCCTAGAAGGGGAACGTCTCGGGTTACACATTTAACCATGGTTCCCCGAGAGGGAGCGAGACGCTGCTCCCCCTCGTCATGCCTTCGGCCTGCCTGTTTACATCTCCTTCAGACACCTAAGTGGATGACGTATTCAGCAGGTGCCCTTTTATACTTCCGTGCTATGACGTCATGGGCTAGGTGGACCAATGTATTGCCGTTTTTTCACAAGTGCTTCAGACACCGGTCATGCAGGCTGCATTCCCCAATGTTCCCCCTAGGGGCACACTAATAAACTTATTAAACATTACCTAATGATTAACAGATAATTATTTAATGTAATTTAAAATGCTAACAAATGTCATTAAACTTTGGTTTCACTTTATTTTAATGTTCCCTGTAACACATTCTGTTGACTATAAGTAACGTTGCACCTATATCTACTGACTCTCATTAGAGTGTTAGTAGACTGGTAGGGTTAAGCCTGTGTTGTACTTTCCGCGTGAGCAATCCGGATGGATACACGGACAGGGCGGACACGGACTACTTGTATTTATACTACCGAAAGCATACGCTGATGGTCCACTCTGTGGACGTGTTCCATACATGCGTAGTAGATCATCTTGAACAATAAACAAACATGTGAACAAACAATTGCCCAGAGTTATAGTCTTTATATAGTTTTATCGATGGATTATACTGGTTCGATGTAGTAATGGGCTTCTTCAAACAAGCCTGAGCATGCGCAGTAGCCTACTGACACAAAAAAAAATGGTCACAAAAAATGGGAGGCACGCGGATGTCCGTGCAGAGCCTCCGCGCACACTCTCCAATGACAATTTTTACGTCACGCATACCATAGTGGACCCTAGCGGACTCATGGACGCGTAAAGTAGAACACAGGCTTTAGGGTTAGAATAAGTTGACATGTACTTGCAAAGATAGTCAGTAGAATGTCTACTGGGAGACATGCACAATAAAGAGTTATATTTTATATATTAATTAGACAATCTATTAATACTCTAGGTGCATATAGGTATTTACATATTGTCAACAGAATGCTCAAAAGGGACCATCAAAATAAAGTGTTACCTAAACTTTTTATTCATATGATCAAGCACATCTTGAAAATCTACAAATTATTTTAACAGGTGTTATAAAATTATTAAAAACTTTTGTTAATGCACAACATTTTTTTTCTGTTATTGAGGTGGGATACGGTAAGGTTAGGGACAGGTTTGGTGGTTGGTTTAAGGGTTGGTTAAGCGGTCAAAAGTGTAGAGGGGTCTGTTTGATTACTAGGGAACACTGTTTAGTCTATTTCTATTACATTGTTTTGATAAATTAAGCATTTTCTTGAAAAAAATTATTTATTTTCTCCTGTTGATTTATGACTCAAGAAATATTCTGTTTAATGATACACAATAATTGTCACGGCTGGATAGAGAGGCATACACAGGAAGAAGGATTCAGAGCTTCTTTATTAACACAAACTTAAGGAGCGCTTCAAACGGTAAGTTTTAAAACTGAAACATAACTTTAGCTCTTGAAACTGAAGTGTAACAGTCCTTATCTTAATCCTCTTTAGGAAGATCCAGCAAGATGGTGGGAGACACAGAGACACGGAGATCCAGAGCGATGTGGAGAGGCATGAGGTAAGGTATGCAACCTTGAGACCAGTCAATGAGATACTGAGGTGAGTGAAAAGATATAGTGCTCCGGTAAGTGACATCAGGTGTTTATAATTAGTAATCTGGTGATTGTGAACGGGTGTAGGTGGCTGGTGTGGCTGATGTGGCTGGTGAATCTGTGACAGTACCCCCTCCCCCACAACCGTGCCCCCTAGGAGCGGGACGATCTGGGTGTGACTGGTGGAAGTCGGAGAGGAGTGACGGATCCAGAATATCATCTTTGTCCACCCATGATCTCTCCTCGGGACCGTACCCCTCCCAATCCACGAGATACTGGAGCCGGTCGCCCCGCCGTCAGGAGTCTAGGATTTCTTGTACTTTGTAGATGGTATCGTTAGGGTCGACCTCGGGAGGAGGAGGTATCTCGTGCTCTGCAGAAGGAGGGAGAAGTGGATTAGTGAAAGGTTAGTGAGATGCGGTATGCGGTGTCTGGGAGTTGGAGCTCATATGTGACCTCATTAATTTGCCTCGTGATAGGGAAAGGACTGACATAACGGGGGCTCAGCTTCCTGCTGTGCAGCCGGAGACGAATATCCCGAGTGGAGAGCCAAACTCGGTCACCTGGTTGGTAAACAGGTGTGGGTGCAAAAAGTCTTTGTGTCTCCGTACTGCCTGCTGGAGATGGACATGTGCTGAGTCCCATACCCTCTCGCTCTCAAGGAACCAGAAGTCAACCGTTGGGACTTCTGAGGGCTCTCCAGTCCAGGGGAAGAGTAGCGGTTGAAATCCGAGCGCGCACTGGAATGGAGTTAACCCAGTCGTTTCCTGTCGCAACGAGTTCTCAGCGTACTCGGCCCAGGGAAGATACTGGCTCCAGCTGTCCTGGTGTTCGTGACAGTAGGCTCGGAGATACCGCCCGATCTCCTGGATCTTGCGTTCAGTCTGGCCGTTGGTTTGGGGATGATAACCTGAGGAAAGGCTGACAGACACTCGCAGCGGACGGAAGAAACCACGCCAGACCCTGGATATGAACTGCGGCCCTCTATCTGAAACGCTATCTTCAGGGAGACCAAAGTGTCGAAAGACATGCTGGACGAGAGCTTCGGCTGCCTCCAAAGCAGTGGGTAATCCACGTAAGGGGATTAATTTACAGGTTTTGGAGAATCTATCCACCATGACAAATATAGTAGTGAATCTGTTAGAGGGTGGAAGATCAGTGGCAAAATCGATTCCAATGTGGGACGGGGTCGACGTGGAACAGGTAAGGGAACCATTTTTCCTGCAGGTAAACGGCGTGGAGTGGATGTGATGGCGCAGACCGAACAACCCTTGATGTAGCGGGCGACATCCTGAGCCATGCTGGGCCACCAGTATCTGTTCCGGAGGAGCGAGAGGGTTCGTTGGCTGCCTGGATGACCCAATCCCGGAGAAGTGTGGATGGAGTCCAGAAGGGTGAGACGTAGAGTGGTAGGTACATACAATCTCCCTTCCGGACCTCCCGGCAGAGCGGGTTCTGTGGCACGAATTTGGTCATTCACATCCCATGTGATTGGACATGCGAACACTGTGGGTGAGAGAATGGGTTCCGGGTTAACTGGTGATGGATCTGGTTGGTGAAGTCGGGATACAGCGTCTGCTTTGAGGTTCTTGTGCCCAGGGCGGTAGGTTACTGGGAATCGGAAACGGGTGAAGAATAAAGCCCATCGGGCTTGTCGGGGATTGAGACATTTAGCTTCACGGAGGTATTGGAGGTTCTTGTGATCAGTTATGAGAATTGGACATGCGAACACTGTGGGTGAGAGAATGGGTTCCGGGTTATCTGGTGATGGATCTGGTTGATGAAGTCGCGATAAAGCATCTGCTTTGAGGTTCTTATGCCCAGGACGGTAGGTTACTGTGAATTGGAAACGGGTGAAGAATAAGGCTCATCGGGCTTGTCGGGGATTGAGACGTTTAACTTCACGGAGGTATTGGAGGTTCTTGTGATCAGTTATGACTTCGAAGGGATGTTGAGCCCCTTCCAACCAGTGCCGCCAGTCTTCCAGTGCAAGTTTGATGGCCAGTAACTCGCGGTTCCTGATGTCGTAATTTTGCTCCACCGGGGACATCTTCTTGGAGAAGTACGCGCAAGAAACGGGTGAAGAATAAAGCCCATCGGGCTTGTCGGGGATTGAGACGTTTAACTTCACGGAGGTATTGGAGGTTCTTGTGATCAGTTATGACTTCGAAGGGATGTTGAGCCCCTTCCAACCAGTGCCGACACTCTTCCAGCGCGAGTTTGATGGCTAGTAACTCGCGGTTCCCGATGTCGTAATTTTGTTCTGCCGGGGACATCTTCTTGGAGAAGTATGCGCATGGATGGAGTACGGGGGGTTCACCCTTCCATTGGGATAATACTGCACCTACTCCTAGAGTCGAAGCATCCACTTCCAACACGAACTGATGGTTCGGATCTGGATGGGTGGAGCAGTGCAGAAAGAGGATTTGAACTGCAGAAATGCCTGTGTGGCTTCAGGAGTCCAGGAGAGGGTCTTTGGCTTCTGACGGAGGAGAGAGGTAAGTGGAGCCGACCGTTGACTATGATGGGCTATGAAGCGCAGATAGAAGTTTGCAAATCCCAGGAATCTCTGCAGCTCTTTGACCATGGTGGGTTGTGGCCAATTCCTCACTGCTTCCACCTTGTTTTGGTCCATTTGGACTCCCTCTAGTGTGATAATGTAGCCCAGGAATTGAATGGTGGTTAGATGGAACTCACACTTTTCCTGATTGAGGTAGAGGTGGTGCTCTCGGAGACATCGGAGTACCTGGGAAACATGCTGTTGGTGTTCCTTAAGATTGGGTGAGTAAATGAGAATGTCGTCGATGTAGATGATTACGAATTGGTTGAGCATATCACGGAAGATTTCATTCATGAAGTTCTGGAAGATGGATGGGGAGTTTGAAAGGCCATACGGCATAACCAAGTACTCGTAGTGCCCAGATGGGATTATAAATGCAGTTTTCCATTCGTCTCCTCTTCGAATGCGGATTAGATTGTAGGCACTGCGTAGATCGAGTTTCGTGAAGATCCCCTTCCGGACCTCCCGGAGGAGCGGGTTCTGTGAGGGTGGCGGCACGAATTTGATCATTCACATCCCATGTGATTGGACATGCGAACACTGTGGGTGAGAGAATGGGTTCCGGGTTATCTGGTGATGGATCTGGTTGATGAAGTCGCGATAAAGCATCTGCTTTGAGGTTCTTATGCCCCGGGCGGTAGGTTACTGTGAATTGGAAACGGGTGAAGAATAAGGCTCATCGGGCTTGTCGGGGATTGAGACGTTTAGCTTCACGGAGGTATTGGAGGTTCTTGTGATCAGTTATGACTTCGAAGGGATGTTGAGCCCCTTCCAACCAGTGCCGCCACTCTTCCAATGCGAGTTTGATGGCCAGTAACTCGCGGTTCCTGATGTCGTAATTTTGCTCCGCCGGGGACATCTTTTTGGAGAAGTACGTGCATGGATGGAGTACGGGGGGTTCACCCTTCCATTGAGATAATACAGCACTCACTCCTAGAGTGGAAGCATCCACTTCCACCACGAAACGATGGTTCGGATCAGGATGAGTCAGGGCAGGAGCGGTGCAGAAAGAGGATTTTAGCTGCAGAAATGCCTGTGGGGCTTCAGGCGTCCAGGAGAGGGTCTTTGGCTTCTGACGGAGGAGAGAGGTAAGTGGAGCCGACCGTTGACTATGATGGGCTATGAAGCGCAGATAGAAGTTTGCAAATCCCAGGAATCTCTGCAGCTCTTTGACCATGGTGGGTTGTGGCCAATTCCTCACTGCTTCCACCTTGTTTTGGTCCATTTGGACTCCCTCTAGTGTGATAATGTAGCCCAGGAATTGAATGGTGGTTAGATGGAACTCACACTTTTCCTGATTGAGGTAGAGGTGGTGCTCTCGGAGACATCGGAGTACCTGGGAAACATGCTGTTGGTGTTCCTTAAGATTGGGTGAGTAAATGAGAATGTCGTCGATGTAGATGATTACGAATTGGTTGAGCATATCATGGAAGATTTCATTCATGAAGTTTTGGAAGATGGATGGTGAGTTTGAAAGGCCATACGGCATAACCAGGTACTCGTAGTGCCCGGATGGTGTTATGAATGCCGTTTTCCATTCATCTCCTCTTCGAATGCGGATTAGATTGTAGGCACTGCGTAGATCGAGTTTTGTGAAGATCCGGGCACCACAGAGCTCCTCCAACGAGGCTGGCACCAGAGGGAGTAGATAGGAAAATTTGATGGTTTGGGAGTTGAGTGCTTGATAGTCGACACAAGGGCATAGGCCTCCATCCAATCCGTTCAGCATGGAAGTTTCCGATGCGAAGAGTGACTTCTGGGGTGTGATGGCGCACCAACCCCTTGCTCAGCGGTTTTCTTTGAATATTGGATATTTGGTAGATGGTGGAATGACGGTGACGAGGGAGCTTGATTTGAGTGAGACTGATGGAGGAGATGAAATTTCCTGAAGCTCCCGAATCCACCAAGACCTTGAGTGGAAAAGAGTGGTTCATGTACATTAGAAGGGAATCAATGTAAGGCATACTTGAGACATCAGGATGAATATGGACCGCACTCACCGCTGCGCGCGTGGGGTGAATAGGGCAGGAGGGCAGGAGGTGCTCCTGGGACCCACAGTAAATACAGAGCCCTTGGGTGACTCGGCGAGCCCGTTCTGTGGTTGATAGATTATAACGGTTAGTTTGCATCGGCTCAGGTGCTGGAGGAGCATTGCTCGGTGAGGCGGCAGCGGATGAGGAATCCTCGGTGTGACAAGCGGTTAGATGTTGGGAGATGTGCAGCGCTTTTTGCAGAGAGCTCTCTAGACCCACAGTGTCTTCATAGATGGACATTTGCTGTCTGATTGAAGGGTTTAGACCACGTCGGAACGCTGATAGAAGGGCCGTTTCGTTCCATCCGCTGCTTGCCGCGACGATACGGAATCGAACTGTATAATGATGGATGGACAAATTTGCTTGCCGTAGTCAGAAGAGCTCATCGTGCACGGAGACCGCCTAGGTAGTTTTGCCAAACACCTCGCAGAAATGATCCACGAAGGCATCATAGGAGCGTACTAGTGGACTGCGCAAATTCCAGAGAGCTTCGGCCTATTGCAGCGCACTTCCAGACAGTAGAGAAATGAATGCGATCTTCGCTCGATCATTCACAAACTGATGGGGTTGTAATTCGAAGTATAGTGAACACTGGAGTAGAAATCCCCTGCAGGCGGCCGCCTCACCGGAGTAGGTCGTGGGTTTGGTCATGGGACATGCAGAGGCCGATGGCATGATGGTAGGAGGCTGAAGGGATTCGCAGAGTGCTTGAACCAGTTCCGTGAAGGGATCTGGGGTGAGTGGTCTCTGTGCCTCCATAGCAAGCTTCAATCCGTTAATTTTCACTTCTGTTTTGATGGACTGGTCTTCTGTCACGGCTGGATAGAGAGGCATACACAGGAAGAACGATTCAGAGCTTCTTTATCAACACAAACTTAAGGAGAGCTTCAAACGGTAAGTTTTAAAACTGAAGCATAACATTAGCTCTTGAAACTGAAGTGTAACAGTCCTTATCTTAATCCTCTTTAGGAAGATCCAGCAAGACGGCGGGAGACACAGAGCCAGGGAGATCCAGAGCGATGTGGAGAGGCATGAGGTAAGGTATGCAATCTTGTTCGTAATTAGTAATCTGGTGATTGTGAACGGGTGTAGGCGGCTGGTGGCTGGTGAATCTGTGACAATAATATAACATAATGTAAGTGTTGAGGCAATAAAATTTTGGACCCAAATTCCAATGTGTGTTATGTCTTTAGCAAGCAGACTTAACTAACCACCCATTATACAGACATTGATACAGTAGCTAAAAGTCCAATGTTTTGGAAGATGGATTCATGGTGTTCTTGCTAATTGAAAAAAAAATGTTACACAGTGTACCTTTAATACATATATTTTTATTTTATTTTTTTTTTATCAAGAGAGAAACTTCAGAAGTAAAAGACATACATAACTTATCCATTTGTTTTACATATAATCATACTGTAACAACTGAGATATTGGAGATATGTTTTTGTAGAAAGTGTCAGTAATTAAACCATAGAGACAGCTTGTAAGCAAATTTAGACTAATGAACTGCATTATTTGGTGAAAGAAGTGTTTATTTCAACCAAAGCATTTATTATTAATATATGTAGATTTTTGTTGAAAATTGGTGTATTTTATCATATTGCCACAAACTGCAAAAAAAAAAAAAGTTTAATCAAAAGACAGGAACAAGCTATCAGTGATTGTATCAGTAGGGAAAGGGAGTGTGAGATAGAAAACAGAATATAAAGCAATAAACTAATAGCATGGCAAACAGAGGAGCTGTAGGATTAAAATTAGAAGCTTTTGAAGCGAGGAAGACAGAGAAGGTGAGTGCATCTGTACAGAGAGAGAGACTATGATGTTCAATCTTCATTAAACCTCTATGAATCATCTACTACAGATCAGTCATGCATTATACAAAAAAAAAAACATTCAACATCAGTTGATGCATTCATTTGAATACTCATTTTGATCTGCTTCCTGGTTTGAGCTGTTAACTAACAAACTTTCACTTAGACTTATGGTGCAACATTAAGTAACATTAAAAGGATAGTCCAACCAAAAATGAAAATTCTGCCATCATTTAGTCAATATATTTGTCTTGTTTTTTTTTGTCCAATAACAGTATTTACTAATTAACTAATAACAAGTGCTGTATAACATATTAATTATTACAAAGTGTTATCACAATGATTACCAGCTAGTTTGATATTGCTTAAGCAACAAAGTCCTGAGTCTGCTGCATCAGTCTTTGCTGAAAGCTTAAGATTTCTTTTATGTTTTATCCCATTTATTCACCATTTGAAACGTCCTATTTTTCACACTTTGGCATCAGTACAGCTCTCGGTCTTTAGAAAACAGCCATAACCCTTCAGGGGAAGGAGAATGAGACTTTAAACTGACCAACTGCAGCTCGTTTTTCACATGTCTTTTCTGCTTGCTTTTTGCATCTGAGTTACTGATTAATGCAGAACCCCAGCATCTTGTGAACACAAGACTATTTGTCTTCTGTTATACAGTATTGCAAAATACACTTTGCCTCAAACTGACAGCCAAGCTGTTTCAAGAGAAACCTTTTCATGTAGCGCAATTTTGCCATTGCCTAATTATAAAATTGCAGTTTTCAGAGAATTTGCAGGACAAAATCACGGGACATGATGTTACAGCTCCAACTACCAGACTTTCCTTCATTTCTGTTTAAGAATAGAATGCAAAGCTGTGAAGATTACTTGTTTAATAGCTCTAATATGTGAACTCGAGCAGTGCCCCATTTGTTCTTTTAATAATGGTGTGGCATCTGCAACAAGGAAAGCAGCAATTGACCATGGAATAGCTGATGAATTATTCATCTTATTTTAATCTATCTATTTATTTAGGAAAGTGGAAATTGTGTTTGCTCAACAATGAAATGACGATTAGCGGTACAGACAAAGGACGGCGTGATTGACAGGCCTAAGTTAAACAAAAGCTGCTGGTTAATCGCATCGCTTTGCATGCAAGCGCAAGCCTTGTATTTGTTCCCCATCGCTAATTAAACAAAATTACATCCAATAGTGCAGTGTTAAAGGCATGTATAGCTTCCGCCCCGCTCAATAAAAAAAAAAATAATACAGTGATTTAGGGAAAAATGACAGAACGGCTGTGGAGGAAGGTACAGCAGGTGGTTTGTGTAAATGTGTGTTTGCACATGTGATAAATGTGCTTGGGAGGTTTGGTTTCTTCTTTGTTTCCACATTTATGTCAGCTATTATGATAGACTCTGTTATTATGCTATGCTGCATTTGCAAATTAGATCATTTGTATCCCTCTTTGTGCCCAAACCGTCATGAAGCAGTGAAGGCGGCCAGTAAATGCATCCTTTTCATCACCTCTGTTATTCTGCGGTGTCTATCTATAAATCTTACCATCAGATTCATTCATGCATAAATCCATCTATCTATCAGCCTGTCATTTGTCTTGCTTTATGACAGTGCAGTGTATGGTCTATTACTCAGGCATAATCACACAATTCTGTTCTGCAAAAGCAATTCATTTTTAAGAATGCACTGTTTGTGAAGCAGCTGTCCTTTGACGAAAATTAATTGTCCTTTTGAGAAGTATGAAACTGTGGAAATACTTTACTTGAACCTGTTTATAGGATAAAATTGATAATTTTTGCTAGCATATTGCTCGGCGAATGTTAATGCGGTCTCGGTGGTTGCAAGCACATTGTTTGTGAAATATTAGAGTGATTCTATGGATAGTGCTATCCAGGGTGTTCTGGGTGTTTGCTAGGACATTGCTAAGTAGTAGCTAGGTGATTCATTTACATTCATATTTATTTATTTAAAGTGCATTTTTATATTGGTGCAATTGTGATTGTGACATGGTGAGTGTTATAATAACCATGACCTGAGGCTACCTGCACAGTTTTGGCACAGCACCACCAAGTGGTCAGGAGATATGAAAATGTCAGCCATTTTGGGTGATGGCCATTTTGAATTTTGTCGTAAAATGCTATATTTTATGAATGCATTGACGTATTGTTACGGAACTCGGTATGTGTCTTCAGCACCATGCTCTGACAGTACTCAAAAGGTTTGGTGGCAGCACCACCTTGTGGCCAAAAGTTATAAAGAAATGTAAAAAAAAATGCTAATAACATTTGATTACATTGGGCTATTGCAATGAAACTGGTCTCAATATATTCTTTGGGTCACGCTGAGAACATCGATACCAATTTTACCATAGTAAACCAAACTTCCTGTCCGCCATTTTGATTTACAGTATATTGAAAACCTACTTTTCAAACTCCTCCTAGATCGTTAGTCCAACTTTCACTAAATTTGACTCAGATCATCTTCAGACCATGCTGACAAAAAGTTATGGATTTCGTGTCAATATATGAAACGATTACCATTTAAAACATCAACAAATTTTCTGGAATGATGCCAAACTGCTTCTGAGACTGTATCTCTGCAAAGCTTTGACATATTGACACCAAACTTTGTATGTTTCATTGTCACCTCACACTAACCACATCACATCAATTTGGTAACAGCACCACGTATTGGTCGAACGTAATAAACCATTCATTAACCATTAACGATTACATTTCCAAAAATGCTAATAACTTTTGATTGCATTAGCCTATTCTAATGAAACTGGTCTCAAAATATTCATTGGGTCATGCTGAGACCATAGATACTAATTATCTGTAGCAGCTCCTGGCGGTACGTTTAGGGCAGATTCTGGGTAGTACCGCTACTTTATAATAAATTTAAGAAAGTCCATTCATAGTCCAGTCGCTGAACACATGCACACACACTTTTGGCAGAGATCTAATGTCCTTGCATTATTCAGTCTGTGGGCGGCAGGCTAATGTTTATTGACAGGCTCGAAGTACACACACATAGAATGCTACAGAATTATTGCCTTAATATTGTCTCGAAGTGTTGATTTAGAATGTTACATGTTGTAGATGAATTTGAGTGAGGAAATGAATATCATGTCTCATCTCAAAACAAACATAAAACAAACTCAGCATAACTATATAAAGGCTTTTCACATGAGCACTTTTAAACTAAAGTATTAGCACTTTCATTAATTTAAAACACTACTCAACATAGGAAAAACAGACATGCCAGCTAGGTACTGACCTGATGCAGACACATATAGCTGAAACTCACTGATGTCGTCTTGGTCTGGAGCGAGATAAGGTAACGTGAAAATAAGAGGGGCAGTTTCAAAACTGCCCAAATGGCTCTCAATTAGAGCGTGCTGCAGTTCCACTTTTCACCACAGATTTACATTGTAAAATTTGTTGGGCGCTGTTGAGTTCAGGATGACACCTGCACGACTTATTATAATTTGACTTGCCTGCCGAAGCATGCGATGAATTTTAATATATCCTGCACACTTTATGATTTAAAAATGTCAAGAAAATCGAAAAAAATAAATAAATAATTGTAGCAGGATGGTGAACACATTTACAGTTTATTATTTATTCAGTTTGTATAGAGGTCAGATGAGGACAGAGGAGCCACGCTTGCTAATTATGCCATAGTCGGCCAAACTTGTCTGCCATTTTGATTTTTATTAAAAACTATTTTTTCAAACTCCTCCGAGACCGTTAGACGAATCCGATTTTGACTGAACAAATTTGAAGTATGATGGCAAACTGCATCTGAGGCTGTATCTCTGCAAAGCTATTGACATATTGACACCAAACTGTGTGTGCCATTGTCACCTCACACAGAACACACCACATTTATTTGATAACAGCGCCACCTATTGGTCAAAAATGATAACCCATTAAATCATATTGCTAGTGGTTGTATTTATGCTTTTTCAGCCATTTCAACTTAACTTTTAGTCATCCTAAAATGGCTTTAATTCCTCATTGTTGCAGCTGATCTGATGCTTCATGCCATGCTTAGCTCCTCATTTTGTCTCTGCTTGAAGCTATATTTTATTTATTTATTTAATTATATTTTTAGGTGCATATTTAAATATGGTGTATATTTTAAATCATCACAATAAACATTATATATTATTCATATTAATGCAAATTTAGCTTTTGTTCATGGTGATATTAAGTTACAAAAATATATTATATTGACCTACATTGCATACCATTTTTTCTAATGTCTAAATAAAATATATGGATACAATGTTTATTATTATTATTATTATTATTATTATTATTATTATTATTATTATTATTATTATTCTTTGGGAAAATACATATATTTTGATTGATATTAAACCCAAATTTGAGAAAAACTAATACACACACACACACAAACAAATAACAAATTACCATGGGTCTTCAACTGTCTTGTATTCTCCTCACTGGGGTTGTGGTCATGCATGATACTGTAGTCATTTCACCTAATTTCTTCATGCTTAAAAGCAGTTCATTAAGAATAGTTGTATAAGCATATGCAGCCACAGCCAGACTAAGCCAGAGCTGAGACACAGAAGGAATTAAAATC